>NW_021680687.1:259001-279478 GCF_001412515.2 Diachasma alloeum | reverse complement strand
CCCCCCCCCCCCCGTGTGACATATCAGTGCAGTGGTGCTCAATTTAAGCTCATGACTTTTGTGCACGACACAGATTTTTTAATTGAGCAGCGACTCTCATCCTGGGGCTCTAGTTCACCTCTCCGCAGTATACCAGGAACAGATTTTTCAAGTTTCTCCCTGCCTGCTGAGATTCTTCGCCCACCTCTGCTGCATTTAGACCTTTTCAGAGGGAAGTTACTTATTATTATTGATATTTGTTTTATTTTTGATTGGTTTTGGCTACTGCTCTGCTACTTTTTCTTGCTGGTTTTGCTTTGGCTGCTGATTGTGCTGCTCATCGCTAATTTTTGCTGTTCTCTGCATGCTCAACTGTTGCGCTTCTCAGTTTTGTATTTTTTCTGCTCCTTCTGAGCTTTTTATAATGTCGTTCGCAGGGAGAATCATGATCCAAGCCAGTATGGTAAAGTTTATCGAGTCTCTCAGAGCCGAGTCTGTTGCTGAAGAAGTAAAGGAGCTGTCTGTGACCGAGCTGCAGACCAAATCATGCAGACCAGTCATGCAGAGCATGGCTATGTTAAGGCGCAGGTGTACGATAAATGCCGGCTATATTTCTCCGCAACGATCAGAAAACCCTTCAGCTGTACAGTGATTTTCTCAAGAAGTATGAAGAGCTGGGACACATGGTATATGCTTCAGTCGTGTCTGGTTCGGGGAATGCCGAAGGCTTGAGACCGGGTTGCTGCTCTGAGGGGATGACTTTGGCATATGAAGCTTAGGCCTCAGGAGGATTGAGGGTCTCTGAAGGGAGGCGGTCGGCTCTTGACTCCATTTGATGTTCTTCTCTAAAACGAACTCACTCTTCTACTCCTATATACTACTTTCCTCATCATGGTGTTCTCCGGGAGAGTAGTGAAACTACAAAGCTGAGGGCGGTGTTCAACGGCTTCAGTGAGACCAGCTCTGGGGTGTCACTCAATGACATTCAACACACTGGAGCCAAATTGACTCAGGATATCTCTGACCTTCTTCTCAAAGCAAGACGGAATCGGTATATTTTCATGACGGATATCACGAAGATGTTCCGTCAAATCAAGGTGCATCGTGAGGACTGACCTCTTCAATAGATTTTGTGGAGAGATTCTCAAGGCCAGATCAGCACTTACCAGCTCACCACCGGAACCTACGGAACTAAATCTGCTCCATTCTTAGCCTGTAGAGTTCTCAATCCGCTCGTTGCGGACGAGAGACATCGTTTCCCTCTGGCCGTCCCTCCGTTGACCAGCGGTGGATATGTGGATGACATCTGTGGTGGAGCTGAAGAGGAACTTGGTCTCTTAGAAGTATCTAAGCAAGTGATAGGTCTCTGCTCAGCTGGTGGTTATCCTCTAGGAAAATGGCACCGCAATTACCCGTCTCTACTCCGATCTCTGAATCCGGAAGATGTCTCTCAGGATCATAAGCCACTAGAGGATTCCACCACGAGGATTCTTGGTCTGAATTGGGATCCTATCTGAGACCAACTCAAGTTCTCTATCCGCCTTCCAGCCAACCCGAAGGTGACGAAGAGGAATATTCTCTCTGAGATAGCTCAGTTGTTCGACCCTCTCGGAATGCTGTGTTGTCTTCTGTGTTGGTCAGGGCAAATTTCCTTCTCCAGCGTCTCTGGCTGGAGAAACTGGATTGGGATGAAGAGCACCCATTATAAATGGCTCGTAAGTGAGGGTAATTTCGTGAGGAGCTATCTCAGATCGCGAGCATGTCTATTCCTCGTTGGCATGGAATGAAGAAGAATTCAATGGTGGAGATGCATGGGTTTTCGGACGCGTCTCAATCAGCAATGGCTGCGGCGGTGTATTTGAAAGTGACAAGCTCAGATGGTGTCAGCATCCTATTAGCAATTGCTAAAACAATTGCAGCTCCGCTCAAACGGCTCACCATTCCACGTCTTGAGCTCAACGCCGCAATCATTCTGGCAAAGCTCACAAGGTATGTGCGTGATCAACTCAACCTTGAGACCGCTCCTGTGTTCCTGTGGACCGACTCAGCTGTCACCCTGGCAAGGATCAGCTCTCATCCCTTCCGGTGGAAGGAATATATGGATAACAGGGTAACCAGCATACAGGAACTGGTAAAGGGAGCGAAGTGCAGGTACATCAGCGGTAAGGGGAATCCTGCTGATTGTGCAACTTGGGGGATCACAGTGGCGCAACTCAGTGCTCATAAATTGTGGTGGACGGGTCTAAAATGCCTACAGCTAGACCCTTCTCAGTGGCCAGAAGAGAACGCGAAACTGGATCCGTCAACGAATCTTAAGGAGAAGCCCGGGTTGATTTTCTCCACCACCTCAGCGTGGCCTATTCTCTGGGATCTCATCACCAAATACTCCTCTCTCTACAAGTTGCTGCGTGTAACGGCAATTTGTCAGCGAATTGTTGCCAGAATGAGGAGAATGTCTGGTGAATCTTTGGTGCATCCACTCAGTCCTGATGGTATGGAGGCAGCTCGGCTGTATTGGGTTAAGGCAACGCAAGCCTTTCATCTACAGTCCGAGTGTGATATTATTTCTCGTAGTCAACAGCTTGGAAGATCTCATCCGTTGACCAAACTCACTGCCTTCATTGACCATCAGGGTGTTCTCCGAGTGAGTGGGCGATTGACGTTCTCTACCCTGCACCCGGAGAGTAAACATCAAGCGATTATCCCTAAAGAGTCCGTATTGGCAGAGCTTCTCATTAGGGATTCTCATCAGTGAACGTTGCATGGTGGAACTCAACTCACGTTGCCGCATCTCCGGAGGTCTTACTGGATAATTGGAGGACGAGTGCCAGTAAGATCCTCCATTCTCAAGTGTGTTGAGTGTGCGCGTCATCGTGGGGTTCGTCCTCACCAACTAATGGGGCAGCTTCCAACTGCATGTCTTTCTGAGGCACGTGCGTTCTCTAACACTGGTGTAGATTACGCTGGACCAGTATCCATCAAGATGGGGAGAGGGCGTTGCTATAAAACCCATAAGGGTTGGCTAGTGATCTTCGTTTGTATGGCCACGTCTGCACTCCATCTGGAAGCTGTCACCGACTACTCAGCTGATGGGTTCATCGCTGCTTATCGAAGATTCGTTAGTCGTCGGAGTCATTGTGAAGACTTCTTCAGCGATTGTGGTCCGAATTTCATCGGGGCAAATAAAGGAGCAGAAGAGGTTCTTCTCTGCTAGATCGAAGGAGATCCAGCATATCTCAGCGGTGTGCCTCAAGGATGGTACTCAGTGGTCTTTCAATCCACCAGGGGCACCGCATTTTGGAAAAAAATGGGAAGCAGTGGTAAAATCAGTGAAGTATCCTCTCTTTCGAATGGTTCGAGATACTACACTGACGTTCCAGGAGCTCTCTACGCTGCTTACCCAGATCAAAGCGGTTCTCAGTTCCAGGCCTCTACAAGCTCTCTCCGGGACATTTTTTGATTGGAGAGATTGCAATCACTCTGCCAGAAGCTTCACTTGGTGATCTCAATGTTGAACGGCTCTCTAGATGGCAACTAATCCAGCAGAGGCTGCAGTACTTCTGACAGCAATGGTCGACCGGGTAGCTGCAGCAGCTTCAGTCCATCTCCAATTGGCATCATCCTTCCAATGAAATTCGCATCGGTTCCTTGGTACTGCTATCCGATGAAAGGTTCCTGCCTTCGAAGTGGTCTTTCGATCATATTATAGGTCTACACCCTGGGAAGGACGGTCTCTCTGGGTTGTGACCATCAGGACGGCGTGGATAACTGAACTGTGGCTGGTCTCTGTTGGCACAGTTAATCTCTCTGCTTAGTCTTTCAGGTCCTAGCATGATCTTCTCGAGAACCTGGTCACCAACAGAGTTGGTGACGGGGGGAGAATGTTGAGGCATCAGCCTCATCTCGCAGTAGGTTAGCCTCTAGTGGTAGCACCTCCTGGGCGCGAACCTGGATTACCGGCCGCGCTCAATCTAATTTGCATCAGGGCCATCTGTCCCGAAACTTGACACATCTCCTTCTTCTCGAATCGCATGACGACAAGTGAACACCGCGTGCTTTATCTCTGCGATTATCATCTATTATTTTTGTGAGCATCTCAACTGTGAAAAATCTTTACCTTGTCTCGAAACAATTATTAGTTGACAGTGATTATTTTTTTGTAAATATTTTTTGACTGAGTTCTGTATTTTAACGAAAAATACAGTTTTATTGTGACTCTACCCACGCGCACAGTGTCAGTCATTATTTTAGTGAACTTCTCTACCCTTTCCCGAATCTCGGCTCTCCTTCGGTTCTTTTTGCTCATTCTCGCCGAAACAGACCGTATGATAATCAAATCACTATTCCGCGACCGTTGTATGAATTTGCCAAAGAATTGATTTATTCCATTCGTACCATTTTTTGTACAAATGGAGAAGATGCACTGGAAAGCATGCTTTGAAAATTCGTTTTGAAAATTCTTCATCCATTGTTGGGACTCGTCAATTTCATTGTTTTATACCGATTTCTAATACTCATAGTCTCAAATGTGAAATTCATTCCCTGGACGATGAATTCGAAATATTGTAAAATAACTTACAAATATATGCTACTTCGTTATAGTAGTAGTAATAATGTAAATAAATTGTAAAATATCTTCAAGTAGAAATAATATAAATACATTGTAAAATGAACTTGAAAATGCATGCCACTTCATTGAATATACCTACAGCATGTTGTGCTATTTTAGTATGTAATAAATTATAATCGAATTTCTATTCTCATGTTAATAATTGCATATCAACTTTCCAGATATTCAAAACTTTCGCTCAATACCGTAGACTTGCTAAAATGACTCGCTCAGCCCAGCGAGCTCACCACTTCACTTTATCTGTTGCGGCCTCACGAAATAATTAATATCTCATGCCCTATGTCGAAATACCCTATTAAAATTTGACGGTCAATTGTCTGATATGTACTCTATCTCATTTTTTTCGGATTTTTTGAAACCAGCAAACATGTTTTTTAGCAACTTTCTATATTGTTTATTAACAAACGTGTTGTAAATTGGACTTTTTTGCAAGCAAAAAATATTTTCATGGATCTATCACTCTTTAGTACTAAAAATGAACTGCATAAGTTTGCATAAGTTTTTCGATACAACCAATATTTCTCGAGTTATGATATTATAAACAAGTACTCACCCAGTCACACCTCCAATTTTGTATTTTGTACAACTTTTGAAAAAAAAAAATTTTAATTTTTCGTCACGTTTAGGAATATTTTAGGGGCGTTTCTGCAACATACTCGATTTAAATCAAACTCTAAAAAAAATATTTTTTGCTTCCGAATGGAAGCATTGTTTTTGGTCGATTTTTTAATTTTGATTGCAAATGGTCTAGAATATTATGAAACATAAAAAAATCATGTTTTTAGGGTCATGTCGGTATGTATGTATGTGCAGATTTGGGTTTTTGGTGATTAATTTTTAGAAAATTCAACATAAATACGGTGAAATTGTTAGATACAAATTTAAAACTGGCTCATGACAGCTATGTGCGAGCTCTACTTTGGCGCCTTGTTCAGCCCGATCGGTCCAGTAGTTCCTGAGATATAACAACTTGTTTAAATTACGTTTTTCCTCAATATCTCAACAACAACAGCACCCATTTCAATTTTTTTGTCAAAATACTCATCACAATAGCCTCTATCTGGATTACTCATATCAGATATACCGATTCATATATAGTTTGGAGATATTGGCGTTTTTCCGTTTTTTCATGTTAAATATTGTGCGCACGATAACTCAAGAAAAAAAGGAGATAGCGACTTGAAATTTGGTAAGCTTCTAGCTTTTATAATATAAAAGGTTCTCGTTTTAGATGGGCGCAATCTGCTTAGTGGTTTGGAAGATATTAAGTTTTTTGGTATAAATCCGTTTTATGAAAAGTTTGAATATAATTTTTGTAATAACATGATTTTATGCGTGGTAGAAAACATTGATAGATTCTCATTCGATTTTCTTCTCGTCTTTTATGAAGAAAATGAATTGTTCGAAGACACTTTCGAAAAATTGCCTAGGATACCTAAAATCTTTGGAAAAATTTAAAAAAAGTTGTTATATGTCAGGAACTAGTGGCCCGATCGGGATGAAACAACGCACCAAAGTCGTACATACAGACATGACCCTAACGACGTCATTTCTTCACGTTTCATAACATTCTAGACCATTTGCAATCAAAATTAAAAAAACGAAAATTCGACCAAAAAAATAATCTGAAGACTCTTCAGATGTCTTTGTCTTTGTTTTTTCATGCGTGGTTGTATTAATTTGTTTTGTGCATATTTTATAAGAAAATAAGATTTTAGTTACAAATCATAGAGATAATCGGCAATACTAGATTTAGAAAATTATTAATAGGCCCACTCGTCAAGCAATCTCGAATCCAGCAATCTAATCTCTAATTTTCAAGGTTGAATTTCTTCAATATCAAGTGTTAGCCAATAATTTTCACATAGACATAGAATTAATATGGTTGCGTGTGTATGGCTGTTTTAAGAACAGGGGAGTGGTACGGATCCATTCGGAAGCTTACTACCAATGGAATTGGTAGAAATAAAAGAAAGAAAAAGACTAATAAGACAAAAAGTAACGGTCGCATGCCTTCTGTCGAATAGGCTTGCACTTCTGATTGTTTTTCATTGAAATAGCGTGGAATCCCTCCTATATGAACCACCTCATATAGAGCCTCCTCATATAAAATCCCCCCTCACATGAAGCCGCTGTTTGAAAAACCCCCTCCCCCCACAAAGATTGAAAACAATTTTCTATTAGGTGTACAACTTAATCTTTCCGTTTTTTTTCATTGAGTGTGGTGTCTTATTTAAAATTTATATATTTTCGCGTCCGTTTGCGATTTTGAAGACTGAACCTTACTGTTTTTAATACGGTATATGTCATGCCTGGAAGAGCTGTGTAACTTCAAAAAACAGTAGTATATACAATGGCGACCGATACGCAGCACATTCGATAATAATACAATAATAATAATATAATAATCATAATGAGATGATACAGATATCATATAACATATATCATGGATACACACATCATTCGTGTTTGCACATAGTAGCATGCTAGTAGAATGATTGTCATTCTATTTCTATATCTTCAATTTCGAGGATGTCAAAGAGCGATGAATCAGCAGAATCATCTTTTTATTTAAATCTTTCAGAATTTTGCTCATTTCATAGGGCGTGGCAAGGCCCTCTCTGTTCAAACCAGCAAGAAATTCTGCTCGATCTGCCTGATATAGACGACAATGCCAGAGCACATAATCAAAATCTTCTTCCGAATTACTACTTTCACATGACAATGACTCAATGATACTAACCCTTTTATACGACCTGGCTAGGTGTTAATAATTAGCCCTAGCCCTATTAATCCACATAATGCTTCTCTGTGGAAGATTATTAGGGCAAGCATACCAGGGTTCCTTATTTCCTTTATAGTACAATCTAAAATATTCAGACCCATTATCTTTATAATTCCTAAGTTCCATTATTTTGTTTGCTGTGATTGTGTGAGCCTCCTTCCTGAACCCCTCTGTGAAGTCAGAGAAGGGAAGCATTGAAATACAGGAGCAATCTATTCAAGTATTTGCATCAGGTATTAATTATTGGCATGTATTTCCAGGGAACACATTGTCATTATGAATCTTCGTCTTTCCGGGGATTAATAAATAATTTTAGAAAATGAGTCTTCCCGAGGATAAATAAATAAAACAGATGAATCTTCCCGAGGATCCATAATTGGAGTGAATAAATCTTCTGAGATTAGTTGTGGCCATCTACTAATATCAGAATAATTATAAGGATGCTAATACCTGCATAGAATACTTACTTTTCGAGAGAGGCAGGCCGGAATACGAAAGACATTCGTCCTTACATGAATGGATTTTCAAAACTGATGGACTATATCGTTTAATTTACCGTGAATAAAAGGAAAAATGAAGTCGGCTTCGAGGAGATTAATTTCACTTCACTCAGTTGAAATGATAAGAAAGTATCCCTGGTGAATTATACTCATCTGGATACGGTATGAAAATTATCGCGGGCATGGGAGAATCGGTTTTAGTGCGATATGCCCATCATTTTTCATTTATGATGTTGTTCAAAAATTGTCCATATGAGTCCCTGGCAGTGTAAGATTTGATTTTAAGAATTTAATTGAATGTCGATTAAATGTGGATGACTGAGAGTGCAAGTTTTTAAGAAAATTCTGAAGTATAGAGTAGAGTTAGTTAGGAGAAAGGTGATTGGATGAATAAAAAAAAACATTGTGGAAATGTTGGTTTGGGATGAGGGAAATAAATCAACTCATCTGTTGGAATTTTCATGACTTCGATGTATATTCTCAGATTGGATGTCCGAGTGAACCTCTGAAAACATCCATAATTACTTGGGGTATAATTCCACACGGATATTTCGTACGTGAGCAAAAGAAAATCGCGACACTTCTGACACCATTGTAAATAATGGGTACATATAGGAAAAAAATCATTGTTTATTAAAAATTTTGGGACGAAAATGAAATAGAAAAAGGACTTACGCGTCCGCGGACTAGAAACGAAGATTAAAGAATATCGAAAATGAACGAGACGCTCATACATGAAATTGGTTGAGAGGGAGGAAAAGGGCAAATACGCAACAATATTTTTGCATGGCGTTTTTTCAATATCGAGTAATAAAGTAACGGCAATTTCATATTAACATCTTTCCGAAACCTGACTGGCATTGGGTACCTGGGCATGCGCGTGATTCGTTCCCAGTAAGGAATAAGGGTGATACCTACAGTGAATATTCAATACGTCCTTTTCAGATATTTTTCTCATATTGAAGGAATTCGGTTACATTCAGGATACGATCTTGATTATAATTCTGTTGTTTTTGTACATGAAAATATTCAAAAAGCTTTATCGAAGAGAAACAATGATTCAAATCATGTTTGCAGGCTTTGTGAATAAGAAAATCTATCGCTAAAAAAAAATTTATTTTCAATTTCACAATTAATTGAAAAGTGGTGAAATCGGCGGAAAACTAGTGCCAATTACTGACAAGTGGAAGTTGGAACTCAGAAATATCAATAAAAATCGAATAGAAGATGAAAATTATGAATATAACAAAAGCAGGTCGATAAAATTCCGAGTCAACCCACTTGGCATGATTCTGTTACGTTATGATTTTTGAAGACTTACCTGTTATTTTGTCTTTAAATCATAACTCAAAAGAATTTTTACCTGTTTTAAGCCTTCCTTGCGGAAATAGCTTGGCATAGGTTTGGTAACTTTCGACTTATGCCAAAAATAAATAGACGTTTAGATTGTTGAAAATTATTTTAATTTGATTTCTAAAATTATCCTTTGAACAGATATAATTTCTTTTGAGATGAAGGTATATTCCCATTGGATTCAATTTATAAATTATAATTGAATTTTATTTTATGTTGATCGGAAATTCATTTTTGAAAAAATTAATTTCTTGTTACCAGAAATTTTCCCAAATTATCATTTTATTTATTTGATGTGTCCTCTCATTTAATTATGTTAAAAATTCAATACTTTTGATCATAACAAATTTAATAATCGAGGACAGATTCTAAATTAACTCTATCCTTGAAATTGAAATAAAAGCGATAATGAATTTTTTTTTTAGAAATATCATCAAGATTGAAATAAAATTAATTTGAAATCATAATTGGCGATTAAGATTAAAATCAAAGATAACAAGAGGTTCTCAATTATCCAAAATCAAAACCAACGGAATTCAATAAAATGAGTTTCCTTCATTTACAAATATAGAATTTTTAATAGATAACAATAATTGATGTATAATCGGAATTTGCTCTGAATATTATAATAAGAAAACTATTAACGGGATATTCAATCGACAACATATTTGGGATTGAAAATATCGATAATCATCATAATCAAATGAGTGCCATTCAAAAATCAATAGTTAATTGTATTAAAAGAAAATGACTTGGCTTTATTATTTTTAATCATCAAGGGATGATCGAGACCTAAAAGATCAGTTCTGAAATTGATCCTAAAATCGAAATTATTCGAGAAGAATTGTCTCTAAATCGATTCTAAATCGAAAGTATTCAAGAAAAATTATTTTCTAAATCGATTTTAAATCGAAGTTATTCAAGAGAAATTATTTTATAAATCGATTTTAAATCGAAATTCTTCATGAAAAATTATTTTCTAAATTGATTTTAAATCGAAATCGTTCAAGATTCAAGAGGAGTTATTCCTCGGCTAAATGACTTTTAAAGTTGAAAAATAAGTCAAGTGAATTTATTCCTCAACGAAAGTAATCTTTACAAATGGAAAATAATCAAGAGGATTCGTTCCTCAATTAAACGAATGCTTAAAATTGAAAAATGATTGGGGAAACGGTTCGGAACGTGGTCCAGAGCAAACACGTTGTCAATTGTCGGTCCCTTCAATAGTACTTTAAGAATATTTTTATCCGTTTTAGACTAGTCTGCACGACTGCACTCTGCCACGCCAACCCTTGAGCTGCGTGGGAGAGTATAATTTTGATTTTTTTCTTAGCACAAATTTGTTTTTTCATGCAATTATTTTCTTTCTCCATATAATTAAGGTTAGTCCAATTCCATCGGTATTCCTATTTCCATCAAGTAGAGTGCAATTACTCCCCTCTTCGCCATCTACGGGTCATGAATCAGGGGGTGCCCACTAGCGCCACCTTGCAGTCCCCGAGATTACCTCTACGGCCCTCTGCATTATCAACTGCAAGGACGAGTACACCGACGTCCGGGAAAAGAGGAAGAGCAACAGGGCGCAATCTCTTGCCAGTGCCAATGACAGCACTCCACCAATTACGCTGCTTCTGACCCAGCAGCCGGACCAGAGCAGGAAAAGACGAAGTGAGGACACGAATGACCTACTCGAGCTTTTTACAGATGCCAAGAAAATAAAAAACTTGTCTCCTCCCCTATCCCCTCGGGATTCTAACAGCCCTGAAGGTCAATATTCCATCGGGGAAGCCTTCGTGAGTGCCACCGATGCGGACATTGTCTTCTCCCTGGAAGGGGATACCTTGACCTCTGATTCTGTTGAATCGTTGAAAATGGCAGCCACACCCAGTGACTATGAATTGAAAGACACCCCTGCCAATCGCTTCCTTTTAACTGTTATGAATAAAGTTGACTCAATGAGAAAAAAATCAGCAAGAAAGAGGAGAAAATTAAAGGCTTGATGCCAAGAACTCTCAGCGAAGGTAAACAACCTGGAGGCGAACGTGAAGGACCTGAAAGCGTCCCAGTCTGACCTCAGGGCCAGACTTTCTGCTGTTGAGGCTGGGGATTCGGTCTCAGTGAATGCTAATACAGAAGCGAGACTCCAAAAGCTTGAAAACAATCTCCAACTTATTGCTTCCACTTCTGAGCATAACAGTCTCCTAAATCACATCTTGAGGAAACTCAAGGACCAGGAGAAGGAGCTGAAAAAATTCAATGTGGTAATCCGGGGTCTGCAGACTCCTTCCTCCGCTGATATCCTCTATACTGTCTCGAACTTTCTGCTAGCCAACTACTCGACATTTTCTGGAAAGATTTTGGAGGCTAGACTGCTGAAAGAGGGTATGTGCTGTGTCAAGCTTGATACCCTTCATTCTAAAAAAGAGCTCTTTCAAATCAGCAATGCCTCGAGAATCCAGGGAGTTTTTATTAAAAATAATCTCAGTGCTGCAAAGCAGGAGGAGGACTACCACCTGAGGCAATTCGCAAAAAATGAGAAGCTTAAAGGACAACCAGTAAAACTATCCTGTAAGTAAAACTATCGACCCAAGTTGCAAACGCTCCAAACCCAATCCGGTGATCCCTCCAGCAACCAAGCCTTCTACAAACCCAAAAAACTAGAAAGCCTGAGACTGACTTTCTGGAACATTAAAGGTTTCAACAATATTTCCCAATACAATCCTGCTACTACCCCTGCCATCCTCGGCCTGTCGGAGACCTTCCTCCCCACCCCCATCATCTTCCTCCCAAGATTTCTTCAAGACCACCAATGTATCTCGAGCAAAGCCTCCAAAGACGATCCAAGTGTCCCACGTCGTGCTAGCGGCGGCCTTGCCCTCTGTTTCCACAACAGCTTCCATGCTGGAGTCCTCAGCGCCACTGACTCCTGGATTTTCGTCAAGCTCCGGAGAGAGGGAACCCCTGAGGCTATTTCAAGTCTCTTTGTGGGCCTGATACATCTCAAACCAGCGTTGGGCCATGAAATTCGTCCAATCCTGTCGGAACTTCAGCTGGTACTGGAGGCTATCGAGGATACTAGATAGAACGAGCCGTTGATACTGGGTGGAGACTTCAACTCCTGGATTGGCCAGGATGGTTTGTACCGCGAAGAACTTCTTGATGGCACCGTACTTTCTCCAGGCAGATCCACCCATTCGTCTAAAGAGAATCGTCGGGGAATTATCCTCAGTGAATTCATGAGAGACAACGGTCTCCTACTCCTTAATGGCCGCACTCCAGGTGATTCACCAGCTCAGACCACCTTCGTTGGCTCTCCAGGTAGAAGTACAATAGACTTCATCTTCATTGATCTCTTCAATTTACACCTTGTTCACGATTTCAATGTTGACCAGGCCGTCCTCCCCTCTGATCATTTCCCCATCACTCTCGACCTCTCTGGACCCCCGCCATCTCCCTCTCACCCGCCTAATCCCTCAAACCGAGTCCCTCACCTCATGTGAAAAAAAAAAATCAACTAACTGAGTATATTCAGCATCTCGCCAACTCTCCATTACTTGTTTTGGATCCGTCATCTGATATCAACATGGCAATGAATGGTCTCCAACGCTCCATCATCGATGCTGCTACCCAAGCTGGCATGCTTGTCAACCCGGCTATCTCCGGAGGTACGCATAAGCCCTGGTTTGACAGAGACTGTCGATCCGCCAAGAAATCCAACAAACCTCTTCTCCAAGGTTGTCAGGACAGCTTTTTCTTACCTCCAGCAGCGGCAGCCTTTCGTATTGCTAGGAAATCCTATTTCGACTTGATCAGCGACAAGCAAAAGGCCTACTTTAACGACATCAGGGAGAAAATCGCGAACACTAGTTCTACATCAGACATTTGGAAAGCCATCAACTCTTGCCGAAAGAAAAATTTCCCCTCATGAACTAGGAGTGACTATTTGGCAAACCTTTGACGCTAAAATCTATCTCCTCAGAGTTCTTGACGGAAGAGATTATTCAGGTCTCTCAGTCCCGCGCCTGGACGGCCTGATCAGCTTAGCTGAAGTTGAGTCCGTACTAGTTGGAGCCAAGTGTGGCAAGGCTGCCGGTTCGGATGGGCTCCCCGCGGAGTTCTTCAAAGCCCTGCCTTCTGCTGGTACACTCTACCTCTGTGACCTATTTAATAAAATCCTGAGTGAAGGAGTGGTCCCCGAAACCTGGCAGGAAATGACCATAACCATGATCTTCAAAAAGAGCAATAGGAATAACCCCCAGAACTATAGAGGGATAGCCCTTGTCAACGTCATTGCGAAACTTTTCATCAAAATACTCTGCATCAGGCTGGACAAGTGGGTTGAAGATGAAGGCATTTATCCTGAATGCCAAGCTGGCTTCAGAAAGGGGCGATCGACCCTCAGTAACATATTCACGGCTTTCGCCACTATACAGCTGCAATTACGCTTGGGGCAGCGCAAAGTTTTCGGACTGTTCGTAGATCTGAAAAGAGCTTTTGACTCTGTGAGCCATACCCTATTCTGGAAAAAACTCTTCCACCTGGGAGTCCGCTCAAGGCTAATAAAGGTTATTCAGGGGCTATATGAACATGCGGCGCTGAGAGTCAGATCTGGTGGCAATTTTATAGAGAGCATTGAAATTACGGAAGGAGTTCTACAAGGGGAAAGCCTGAGTCGCACTCTATTCCTCCTGTTCTTCCATGATATCCAAACTTCCCCGAGGGCCAGAGGGCATAAAGGTCCCAGTATCGATTCATTGAGGGATGTTTTGGCTCTTCTGTTTGCCGACGACCTGGTTCTCTTCACGTCCTCGCAGATCCACATGTACCATCTTTTGAGAGATCTGGAAGAGTTCTTTTGCTCCAATCAGCTGACCATCAACGTGTCAAAGACCAACCTTGTCGTCTTCAGGTCTGGTGGTGGAATCTCGCTCCTTCCGAACTATCCCCTGAGGATTTATGGTGAGGTTGTCGAACTAGTTTCTACTCAGACTTAACTGGGAGTGGTCTTCTCATCTTTAGCTCTTGGGAGAAAAGCATCGATGACTGCCTGCGAGAACGCGAAGATCGCAGTTGGCTCGGTGTTGTCCATCTTGACCAAAGCCAGCTCAGATTCCTGGGATGCCTCTGTCAAACTGTTTGAATCCATGGTCGCATCAATCCTTCTTTATGCAGCCCCCACCTGGGCTCTCCAGTATACCGATTCCATCGAGCAGATTCAACTGGCTTTCTACAAGAGACTGCTTCTTCTCCCGAGGTGCACGCCTGGACATCTCCTTCGGCATGAAGTTGGTGTCCCTAGGCTTGCTCTCCGGGTCATCAAGCAGACCTTTAATTGGTTTGCAAAAGTTCTAGCTCTGGACGAGAACAGACTCCCCAAGATCTGCCTACTCAAGTTCATGACGTTGGCGAAACAGCAGCAATCAGAACCTGACTCCAATGGATCCCGTGCCCTCCGATACAACCCAATTCTACAGCTACGGGCCCTCCTGACCCCACATGACATCGTTTTCGATGTCACTAATCCTGATGCCTCCTATTGGACTCGTGAAGAACCCAAAGTTATCTCGGAGCTGAAACTCCACCTCCTTGAGAAAATTGAAAAATAATCAAGAGGATGCATTCTTTAACGAAGATAATCTTTAAGAATGAAAAATAATGAAGAGGATTCGTTCCTCAGCTAAACGAATGTTTAATATTGAAAAATAATCAGGAGGATTCGTTCCTCAACTAAAATAATCTTTAAGAATGAAATATAATCAAGAGGATTCGCTCCTCAGCTAAACGAATGTTAATATTGAAAAATAATCAAAAGGATTCGTCCCTCAACTAAAATCAAAATAAATCGAAAGAATTGGTTCCATTCCATTCTTCGAAGAAAAAAATTAATTTAGAGGATTTATTCCTCAACCGAAATCAAAATGAATCAATAGAGATCATTTAAAGATATGCAAACGCGTCAGGACATTATCAACATATTTTAAAAAATCGGTTCCTTCCAAATCAACAAACAAACAAAAATATTATTCACTATGATGACTTCCGGATGGATGCCGCGTCTAGATTCAGCTTTTTGCCGACGTTTCGCAAACATTTCAGTCTGCATCATCAGGGCTAGGTTGCTCCGATACTGAAGCTCCCCGTTGTAAGGAAGTTCTTATATACCCCCTGACCCCTGGAGGGGGTAGATAGAGTGGTGGAGGGTATCTCAGCCAATCAAGATGTTTTTAATTGATCAGCTGGTTAATTAAAAACTTGATTGGCTGGGATACCCCCCACCACTCTAGCTACCTCCTCCAGGGGTCAAGGGGTACATAAGGACTTCCTTACAACGGGGAGCTTCAGCATCGGAGCAACCTAGCCCTGATGATGCAGACTGAAATATTTGCGAAACGTCGGCAAAAAGCTGAATCTAGACGCGGTATCTATCCGGAAGCCATCATAATGAATAATAATATTGGCCGCGAAAGCCTCAAAACTCAAAAAAATATATATTAATTCTGACTTACGTTACTGGACAAATTTTATCAGATAATGGGGTTTCCAAATGGAACCGAATATTGGATGATTCGGCTGGAGATTTTTCCGTGGAAAGCTGGAAATCTTTCGGTGGAAAGCTGGAGATCTTTCGGTGTGGGAAGCTGGAGATCTTTCGGTGGGGAACTGGGAATCTTCGATGGAAAATTGGAGATCGTCCAATAACTAAAAATACAAATGAATCAATAATTTATAATTTAAGAAATTTATCAGGAATTATCTATTCGAATTTTGTTTTGAAGAATTAAAATCGATTTCTCGGGAAGAGAGGTGGATTATTTCGACTTTGTCATTGACAATTATTGATTCATTTTTCAGAGAGAAAGAAATACTAATATGAATTAACTTCAAAATTGAGATAATGTAAATAAGGTTTGATTTATCACAAGGAAAAATTATCAATTGAATTGACTCTATTTTGATTAATTTTCAAGGGGAAAATTGATTCAATTATTTCCAAGAATTTGAAATAATAATCCACTGATAATTATGAATTTTTCAGAAGGAAAAATCGATTTATTTGATGAACAAAAATTTGACTTTGAACTTTCGATTATTCAGAAGGAAAAATCGATTAAATTGATCAAAAAAATTATCAAACACCAGAACACTTTTCACTTTTAATAATTATTGGAATGATTGGGTTTTATTATCACTGTTAATCCTGGGATGGTTTCACTGAAGAGGTTGACTGTTGCTGACCTCGGTGACACCGGAACTGCCGATTGACGCCCAGAGTAAAGACTTTTCATTATCCCCGTTGATGGTATATGTTTTTAATTTGTGCACGCATCTCCTTAGTATGCGTGTACAAAGGGGAAGTTAGGGTACTCTGATTTGCTGGAAGAGTCGGCCATTGAAATGGAATGGGAAGAAAGCCGGAAGAGGAGAATAGGTCGCGCGTGTCGAGGAATTCGGGCCTAAAGAGGTGGGGATGAAAAGACG
This sequence comes from Diachasma alloeum, assembly GCF_001412515.2. Classification (NCBI taxonomy): domain Eukaryota; kingdom Metazoa; phylum Arthropoda; class Insecta; order Hymenoptera; family Braconidae; genus Diachasma; species Diachasma alloeum. The sequence goes on along the minus strand of NW_021680687.1, from coordinate 262,752 downwards.
CATGCCCCCAAGAGTTAGATGTCACATGTAAGTTCTGTGGCGGGTTAGGTAGGAGAGGGAAAGGGAGGAAAACAAAGAGATGCTTGTTGTGGGGTCCGAAAGGAATGCGGCGCGTCGTTGCCAGGCGGTGGTCATTTGAAACCCTTCAGATAACACCCCCAGCAACAACTCGAGTGGTCGTACAGCATTAACTTATGCTTTAAATATTTTCACGGAGATTTTTGGATTTGAAAGAATCCAAAAATCTTCTTAATGATTCATTTAATTTTCCATATTAAAAAAAAAATTATTTTCCACGGAATAAAATTTTTTTATGAAAGTTATATAAGAATTATTATATAACATGACTCACTTGAGTTCAGAGCCCACTGCCCACTCGGATGGAGGTGAATCCAACTCAATGACACCTGTAGAATCAAATTTAATCTCAGGTTTTAAGCCACTCATTGTCTTACCGGATGTAAGACAATCGGTATGAATTATTATCGATGAATTCGAGGCTTATTAAATATTTCAAAGTAAAAAAAAAATCTTTTAATTAAAATTCAAAAATAAATTTACTACGACGTCCCGACTTAACAATTTATCGTCACTCGAATCGCGTGTCAACTAGGTTGACTCGGAATATTTATCGACTTGATTTTGTCATGTTCATCATTTTGATCTTCTGTTCAATTGTTTTACTGCTCTTTCTGAGTTCTACCTTCCACTTGGCAGTACTTTCCAGTAGCTATCTGTTGATTTCACTCTTTTACAAAAATATCCGGAAAGCTTTAGTGTTTCCCAATCAGACAGAAATGAGAGAAAAACAATGAGCAGATAACGGACTTGAATAATCAATCACACTAAAATTTTCCACTTATTCCTGTGATCAATACAGAACATATAAGGCAGACACCAACGTCGTGAAATGTCACAGATGGTACCAAATGATGAAACTATCCGCGAGAAATGTGTCCTTTAATTACGTGATACGCCTGATGGGGATGGCATGGATCACTCCCGTATGATGTCATTAACCTATTCTGTAGTGTCTCTACGTCATACATGAAGAAAATGAAATTGTAAAAATTCTTATGACGAAATCTACATATAGTAAACATTCCTAAAATTTAATAAGTATTACTATGGCCATATAATTGGTCATTATAGACCATCGTAACATTACTATGGAGCATAATAATCTCCTCAATAGTAATAGATCCTATGGACATAGCAACCGTTATTATATTACACTAGTGCCGCCGCGGCCGCAAGCGGCCGCGAGGTTGATGCCCTTTCATTATGCCTTTTTTTTCTTTTCCTTGTATTGCTCTCTCAAAATTGATTATTTATCATCGTCTTATGAAACTGAGTGTTAAAATTAATGGACACAATGCTTATCGGTTCATCACCTGTTCAATTTGAATATTTCAATAAGTGATTCACTAATTCTAAATTTCAGTGCGCCCTGAATGATGTTCTAACGATAATTCTCATCAAAATTCTATTCAGAATGCAAAACAATTATTATTAAGGATGTACTACACCCTTTCAGCTAAAATTCATGTTTTTTTCATTTTTCTGGCAAATTATTGATCGGATTGAGGCGAAATAATATACTGTTTTTGCGTTTTATCATTATTGACTGACTCACGATATTTCATGGTAGTGCACTCATTTTCCTGAATTTTTTGAAAAGTTTTGTGAATTCCCGAAAAGGTTCCGAAAAACGGTATACTTTTTCACGTCAATCCGATCAAGAATTTGCCAGCAAAATTTAAAAAACGTGAATTTTGGCGAAAAGGGTGTAACATCCTGAAAGTTTTCACAATCAAGAATTTTATAGTGTTTGCAATTCCTTTTATTCTCCTTCACACCTTTACAAAAGCATTTAATTATTTCTGCTGGAAAAATTATATGACGGATTCTGATGCCCCTTCGCAAATTCGGAGCATTTTCTTCTCTTTCATGGTCTTTTTCACCATTTTATTCGACGATGCCATGAATTAGAAACTTTGATGAATTATCCGAAATTTTTTCAAATTCTCCATGAAATTCCGAATTTCTTGTGAATTTTGCTTGAAAAGCTTGGAAATTTTTGTGAAATTATGTTCTCAGATTTTTCAAACCATATTCTTTTTTCTCATTTGAATCAGAGTATATTAGTCGGGATCACGTGACTCTTGCACATCAGTTTTATTTGTAAGATTCCGCCTTTTCCTATCAATTGTTCACCCATGGTTTATTCAAATATTTTCTAATATGTGAGAGATGCAGAAAATTCCCTCTGATTTTCGAAGAACTCGTGCTTTTATTCGATTTTTTTCTTAGAGAACCTCATAGTTGTTTTAAATTCTCTGGAAAATTCCCGAATCATCTTACATGCAGAAAACAACCAACAATTTTCCTGATTTTTGAGGGAACGTGTGAACTTCCTTAAAGTTTTGATAATTCGTATTTATTCTATTGGAGACAAATTTTGTGAAAAAGTTAAAACACATCATCATTAATTGCCAAAAATCTCCTGTTAATGAGCATTCTTTAGGAATTGGATCTCCAAAATTTTCCTATTTCTATTGGTCTTAAAACAGTTTCAGCTTTGCATTATTATCTCAGTCAAGCTGAAAACCTCATTTTTCACATTCGTTAGCGCCGCTGTGGCCGCGACGTTGATGCTCTTTCATTGTTTTTTTCTCATTTTTTTTCCTTGTTTTTCTTTCAAAAAATAATGATTCACCATCGTCTTATTATACTGAGTGTTAAGATTAATGAATATAATGCTGATCGGTTGAAGGGCTGTTCGATGTCAATATTTCAATAAGAGATTCACTAATTCTGAATTTCCGTGCTGTTAGAATGAGGCTCTAATGATAATTATAATTAAAATTCGATTCAGAGTACAAATCAATGATTATTAAATTTCTCACAACCCAGAATGTTTTAGTCTGTGCCACCCTCTTTACTCTCCTTTACATCTTTGCAACACAATTCAATTATTTTTCTGGAAAATATATAAAACCGATTCTGATGCTCTTCGGCTAATATGGAGTATCTTCTCCTCATTTATCATTTATCTCACAATTTTATTAGATATTATAGAACGTGAAACTTGAATCCTGAATCATTAGAAATTTTTCCAAATTCTCAATAAATTTCCGAAATTCTTGTGAAATTTTTTTTGAAAAATGCTTGTAAAATTGTTGAGAAAATTCGAGGAATTTCTCGAATTTTTTAAATCATGTTCGGGCTCGTGACTCCTTCACATTAGTTTCATTTGGAAAATTCCACCTTTTGCTGTCAATTGTTCTCCCATCGCCTATTCAAAAATGCTCTAACATTTGAGAGATACCCAACATGACTTCTGCTCTTTCCTTTTTCGTAAATCTGAAATTCATGTTAATGATTCACAGAATATGACATAAATATCGTCATTCTTGTTCCCTACAATTTTTAAATTTGGATATTATTATTATTTTTTCGAAGTGGAAAAATTAATCATGGTTTTCATTGTGTCGCATTCAAATTCTATAATCTCATAATTCTAGCTATTACTTGTAATCAACTTTGGAGAAAACCTTACTAAATGCAACATTAAGACAAATCAATAATTCTATGACGTGGTTGGCTTCCGGATGGATGCCGCGTTGAGTTTCAGCATTGCGCCGACGTTTCGCAAACATTGCAGTCTGCATCTTCAGGGCTATGAGCTCCGATTCTGAGCTCCGATGTGTGGGGGCAGTCCTTATATACCTTCCCTTGTGGTGGTGGG
>NW_021680687.1:230923-254346 GCF_001412515.2 Diachasma alloeum | reverse complement strand
CCCACCACCACAAGGGAAGGTATATAAGGACTGCCCCCACACATCGGAGCTCAGAATCGGAGCTCATAGCCCTGAAGATGCAGACTGCAATGTTTGCGAAACGTCGGCGCAATGCTGAAACTCAACGCGGCATCCATCCGGAAGCCAACCACGTCATTAATAATGGCCGCGAAAGCCTCAAAACTAAAATCAATAATTCTATTTTAAATTTGGACAATTATAATTGCTTTAGCATTCGAATCTATCGAGTAATAAGGTACAGAATGTTCATACGTTGAATGAGTATTCAAGTAACTTGAGAGTTTTTACCTTCATACTGTTAAAAAATGTTGAATTGCCTTAAATTTCCAGTGAAATTTTATATTTCATAGCTTTTCCCTCTCAAACGCCTAAAATTTGCTATTAAACTGTCGTTAAAATTTCAATTCTTTTTTTCAACATTCTAGCTACTATTTACTCATAATTATGGGGGAATATTTAAAAAATATGGAAAAAAATAGAAAGTCTACTTTTTTTAGTAGACTAATGATTGAAAAATTGCTATTGTCGAAGACCATGACTTTTTTCTACAAATTATTCAATCATAATCAATTTTTTACTCAACGAATAATTTTTTCTGAATTATACTGTAACTGAATTGAAAAAATTTTATTTTTCGGAAATTTGAACCATTCTATTATTTATTCCTATAAAAAAAATAGTGAAAAAAGCAAGTATTTGTGGAATTTTGTTCCAAAGCCACTAATTATCAATTTTTTTATTTTGGAACTTTTCCTAGCCAATTCAATTGATAAATTAGATGATTGAAAATCTTTGAATGGAAAGTGTTTCGGCTTCCTTATTCCACGGAGGAAATTTAATATTCTTTGATTTTGTGGTATAATTATTCATTTCAATTTACAAAGCCTCTAAGAACAAAAATCAGATAAAAAAATTGAAATCAAATTATTTATGGAAGTGGATTTCTCTTTAGCCTGAATTATTTAGCAGAACATGAGATTCATTTTACTTCCGAATGGAAGCATTGTATTTGCCGAATCCGAAAATGCCAACTTTTGTATCAGGATAACTACTCTTGAGCTCAACAGTTTAACTATGCAATTTTGTGTATGAATGTATATATGAACGTTTTTTTTCTTATCGAGGTCTTTGGAGTGAATGTACCTAACCGCACGATAGTAGACAGTAAGAGCGGTGATTACTGTCATACCTTGTGTGGGGTCAGCACCCACTAAACACCCCTGCCTGGGATTTCCTCCCGACCCTTCTTTCCTTCGCGGAATCACCGTTAAATATTACTTCGCGAGGGAGGTCTCAGCTGTTTGCTCTTCCACCGTGACTTCATTTAATGTACGTCCCCCTGCCCCACTGAGATGTTGAGTGTGGGTAGGAGGTTCCAATAAATTCCTCAGCTATTCTACAGCTTTACGCTTGTGTTCCTGTTTCCTGAGCTCCTTCAAGACTTCGGCTGCAAAGTTACTCGCCGCGTCTCAGCCCGCCTGTGATGATAGCAAAACATCCATCAAGTTCTCAGGCAACACCTGCCGCCCAAGTGTAGACTCCTAGGCACTCCGGATCTCGCTAAAACGAGGGCGTGTGAAGAACACGTGCCCTGCGTCCTCGTTCACTCCTATGCAGATCGGGCACTTCGGGGAATCCTCATGTTTGAATTTATGGAGATACGCCCGAAAGCACACATGTCCCAATAGCATCTGTGTCAGGTAGTAATTGACCTCCCCATGGTTTCGGTTTAGCCAGACATCCACCTTTTGGATCAGGCGATGAGTCCACCTCCCTTTAGTAGAATTGACCCACTTCATCTACCATCGCCTCAAATCGTTTCGCCTCTCTTCTGTCGCCAGTTCTTCGGGGCTCAGCGTTTCAGATCTCTTCCGCTGGTACAAGGATTTCCGCTCCTCAGCTAGTACCTCTATCGGTAACATCCGGGCGATGACGCACACTGCGTCTTCGGACACCGTGCGATATGCGCTCGTGACTCGCAGAGCACTTAGTCGCTATACTGGTGCCACGTTTCGCCGTGGTTCCTGCAATTGCAGTGCATCAGTCCAAATGGAAATGCCGTAGGTGAGCACCGACGTTACCACCGATGACAGCAGGGCTCGTCTTCCTTGCTTAGGGCCCCCGATATTAGGCATGAGGCGCGATAAGATGGACCTGACTCCAGACGCCTTGGTTCCCACATGCTCAGTTTTCAGCTTGAAATTGAGTCTGGCATCGATCATCACTCCCAGGTATCGAATGAACGGCTGAGAAATAATTTCGCAGGACCCAACCTGCCGTGTCATTTTCTCGGTTTTCTTCCTGCTGGTGATCAGCACGGCCTCCGTCTTGTGCTCTGCCAGTTTCAGACCCACTGCGTCCATTCAATGGCGAATCGTCTCGAAGGTCGTGTCGAAGCTGAAGTTGATCTCCTCTAGGTATTTGCCCACAATGACAGCCACATGATCTGCGAATACCACGAGTTTAGTTTCCCGTGGCTATCCCAGCTTCAGCAGCCCGTCGTACATTATATTCCACAACAGAGTACCCAATACTGATTCTTGAGGTACCCCTCCGGTAACTTTGTACTCCTTGGGACCAGAGTCCGTGTCGTATTTAAGGACCCTTTCAGTGAAATAGCTATCGATCTTTGACTCTTCTTTGATGATTGGTCGAGTTATCATCTCTTCTACTTATTCGCCGGTGCGATCAAGTTCTGGTTGTTGCTGGAACAGCACCGTGACGATTTCGTTCATGAACACAGGGCACGTTGGCGATGGCATTGGTTGACTTTTGAGTCGCATCATCACCACCTTGTATAGTCGACCCCAAGGATGGCCCTCTACCTCGGTAAGGAGCTCACTCCAAGATTGCTTTTGGCTGCCCTTGATAGCTTTGCTGAGCTTCCGGCGTGCCTTCTTATATCTCCTATGCAGCTTTTCGAAGTTCGGCTTTTTACGCCCACCCTGAGATAACCGCATAACTCTCCATGAATAGTTCTCCTTTGCAAGAGTGCTGCTCACGAAGGTAATGTCAACAATTGAGCTCATCTCTCCTCTCAGAATGTCGGTTCATCGCCGCTGTTCAGTAGGGCCACATGCAATGCTGCCATGGCTTCCAATACCGCTTGCCCTCTGGCGTTCATCTCCCTGCTTCCCCAATCAATTGCCCACGCATTGAAGTCCCCAGCAATTGCCACGGGAAAGTACTGCTTTGCATCCTTCGTCATTCTGTCTAGGAAGTCGGTGAATTCGTCGACGGAGAGGCTCGGTGGGGCGTAGCAACGGTAGAAGTAAGTGCCGTCAACCCTAACCTTTACAAAGCCTTTTTTCATACTGCCACTGCTAATGCTCTGAAATGGCCGATTCTCACAAGCCCAGATTACAGCCTTCTTGCTGGCGTTAGTAATGCAGGATTGGGTGCCAAGATGTCGATATGGCTCCGAGATCATGACAGCTCAGGCTTCAGCTCCCGCACCGTTTGCATGAGCACATCGTGTGCGTCCCTGCAGTGGTTGAGGTTGAGCTGCAGCACCTTGTCGTTCACTCGTTTATTATTGTCGTTTGCTAGTGAGCTTCTGGAGCGCCTCCTTATATGCTGGGCATCCACTGCTACCAGCAATGTGGGCATACTTCTCCGAATTTCCATTCTCGCTGCACAAGGTACATCGTGGATTTTTTTTACAGTCCTTGGCTTTGTGACCCTCCTCTGCACACTTCACGCAGAGATTCGATCGATCGACTGTGCTTCTGCACTTAGTGGCAAGTTGACCATGGTGCCAGCATTTGGAACATTTAATCGGTCTCTCAACCCTCCTCATACGGCAGTTGACCCAGGCTATCTCGATCTTGCCGTACTCTCCCAGGATCTTCTTCGCTGTGACTTCCGCAAGTGTCACTGAGGCAGTCTGGGTTGACTTGATGGTGTCTGCACTAATTTTGTGTTCTTCTCCAGCTGCTCCTCTCAGAGCTACAAGGTTATTCTCCTTTGTCGTAGTCTCGTTGAGTCTCTTCTCCGGCTGACTTCCTCTTCACCTTCTTCTTCTGGGCTGATTCTTGGGGAGATTTTTGCGTGGGTAGGTATCCCCTTGTCTTGCCCTTTACTTCCTCCCAGCCCGGTATTTTCGCAGGCTGCTTGGGAGCCAAATTCTGCTACTTCGGCTTCTTCAGGCCTCGGGTCTCGGTCCCTGGTAAACTGTTCAGGTTACGCTTCCGCCGTTTGCCTTTCTTGATCTCACATTTGACCTCTTCTACTTCGGAGTCTTTCACAGTTGTTTCAGAGTCCATACGTGAGCGCGGCTTCTCCAGTGATAGCATATCTGGTATCCGTGCCTCTTCACGACGCCGGAGCTTTGCGAAGTCACCGAAGATCATGAACATCCTGGTTTTGATCTCCTTATGGATGTTCGGTCTTACCTGCAAAAAAGTGTTTAGATCCGTGAGGCGCTTCTCGAGCTGCTGCCATTCACGGATCCGCTCCTTCCCGAGTTGGGCCTGAGGCCCATCTCTCCTTATAGCATCTGAGGCCAAGGAGTCCACCTTTGAAGTACTTGGCGATGATTGGCTCCTCCCACAATCCATGGAGCCGGCATCTCCTACCGGCCCTTGCACCCGATCGGAACTAACGGCGGGATTTACCTGGTCCGGAATATCCGCATGGGAACTGTGCATTTTGTCATCACTCAACGCTTTTTCTCTGGGTTATTGAAGCGGGCCCAACCTTTTTTGTGGGCTGTTGTAGGTTGCCCACCCTGCACACCTCTTTTAATGTTGGGTTTCTCCGCCCAGATGTCCTGAAAAGGACAGGCCTCGGCTCAGTGGGAAAGTGTTGGTTCACGCCTATGTATTTTATTTAATCGATACCCTATGTTCTGAGTATAATAATAATCAGAACAGGAAGAGAATTCCCCCATCCATTACCTGGGGACGCACCACGTCGCAGGACCTTCCAGCCTGCGAAAACTCGGAAAGTCAAGTCGTTCCTCGCCGAAACGATCCATGGTGTATGTGTGTTGCTTTTATTTTTTTTTCGTCTGTTGGGAGAATGCATTTACGCACAACCATCTGAGGGAGGGGATTGGTGAATTCCCTCCGTCAAGTGAGTGTGGAACTCGGACAGACTGTTAATACCCACTAAATTCCAGTCAGACATCTCCACTAACCTTCAATTCCCCCGCGGCACCACCGCTAAGTATCACTTCGCGAGGGAGGTATCAACCGTTTGCTCTTCCACGTTCTACTTCTACTGCACATCCTCCTATCACGCTAAGGTGTGGATAGGAGGTTCCAGTAGATTCCTCGGCTGTTCTGCTGCCTTCTGCTCGCGTTCCTCCTTTCTGAGCTCCTTCATGACTTCTGCCGCGAAGTTGCTCGTTGCGTCCCAGGAGGCCTCCGATTGGAGCATGGCGCTCACTATACTCTCGGGGGAGATCTTTCCTCCTAGTTCAGTCTCCCATATACTGGGGGCAAGGCTGAAGCGTGGACATACGAAAAATACGTGTTCCGCATCTTCGTTGACTCCTGTGCAGACCGGGCACTCCGGGGAATCCTCATGTTTGAATCTATGAAGATAATCCCAGAAGCACCCATATCCTGAAACCATCTGAGTTAGGTAGTAGTTGACCTCTCCATGTTGTCGGTTTAGCCAGACGTCTACCTGTAGAATCAGTCGATGTATCCATCTCCCCTTGGTCGAGGCGTCCCACTGGAACTCCCATCGGTGGATGCTATTTCGCCTCTCTTCCGTTGTAAGCTCCTCTGGGTTTAGTGAGGTTTGTCCTTTTCGTCGGTAAAGACACCTCCACTCTTCAGCTAATACTTCGATAGGTAGCATCCCGGCAATCACACACTGCGTCTTCTGACACTGTGCGGTATGCGCTGGCAACTCTCATGGCGCTCAGCCTACAGACTGGTGCCACTTTCCGCCGTGATTCTTGACCACTGACGACAACAAGGCTCTTCTTCTTTGCTTCTGTCCTCCCACATTTGGCATGAACAGGATAGGATGGTTCAGACTCCCGACGCTTTGGTACTCACATGCTCTGCTTGCTGCTTGAAGTTTAGTCGAGCGTCGATCATCACTCCCAGATATCGAATGAACGGCTGGGATGTGATCTCATACCCCCCTACTTGCAGCATCATCGTCTCCACCTGTTTCCTGCCGGTGATCAGCACAGCTTCGGTTTTATGCTCTGCTGGCGTCAGTCCGACCAAGTCCATCTAACGACATATTTTTTCAAAGATAATATCGAAGGTGAGATTTATTTCCTCCAGATATTTCTTTACGATTACTATGGCTACATCTGCTGCGCATGCCACGAGTCTCGTTCTCCTTAGCAATTCTAGCTTCAGTAGTCCGTCGTACATGATGTTCCACAGGAGTGGGCTTAGCACTGAGCCCTGAGGTACATCCCCGGTGACTCTGTACGCTTTGGGGCCTGTCTCTGTATCATACTTGAGAACTCTGTCAGAGAAGTAGCTCCCTACCATCTTCCGCAGGTATCCTGGTATGTTCATCTTCTCAACGGCCTCCATAATGGAGTCCCATTTGGCTGAGTTGAAGGCGTTCTTAATATCCGGTGTCGCCACTAGACAGTACTTCTGCGTACCTCCCTTCCATCTATTTCCTGAGATCGCCTCCTTAGCGATACTGACGACGAGGTCAATAGCATCGAGGGTCGAGCGACCTTTCAGAAAGCCATATTGATTATCGGCTAGCAGCGGTTCGACTGCTGCTTCTATCCTCCTATGAATGATAGACTCGAGAATTTTCCCAACTGTGTCTAACATGCATAGCCGGCGATAGGATGATGATTCGTCCGGTAGTTTCTTCCCTTTGGGAAGGATCAGTAGCCTCTGCTGCTTGAACTTCGCGGGGAAGGTGCCTTCCTTTAAGCATGTGTTATATACATCTAGGAACAATCCTGGTGCTGCATTGGTCGCTGATTTCAGCGCTATGTTGGGGATTCCATCAAGACCAGGGGCTTTAGTGTTCCTCACTCTGCCGCATGCTTCCTTCAATTATTCCTCCGTAACTGGTGGGATTAATGTAGCCTCACAATGTTCTATGGCATGGTGAAATTCCGATTGTTGAGGGAATAACACCGTCACAATCTTCGCTAGGAGTGCAGGGCATGAAGGCGATGACATAGGCTGGCTTTTCAGCCGCGTCATGACAACCTTGTACGGCCTATCCCATGGATCACGCTCGACTGCGTCAAGAAGTCCGCTCCAATATTGCCTCTTCCTGCCCTTAATTGCTCCATTGAGCTCTCGGCGTACATTCTTATACTTCAACTCGAATTCCTGAAAATTCGGTTTCTTCCGACTACGTTGAGATGTCCTCCTCGCTTTTGTGCACTCGGTGCGGAGAGCGGAAATCTCATCATTCCACCAGTACATCGGTGGCCGACGATTTCCACTACGTTTTCTAGGCATGGAGGCATCACAGGCCTCAGTGACTCTCTTCATGAGGTGCTCCGCTTTCTCCGTGGTACTATTGCCACTGATCGGATGATCATCTAAGGCCGCTAAGAATGAGCTGGGATCGATGGTGCTCACCTTCCAGCTGATTTAATTCGTCTTCTTAGCAGCTGGTCTCTCCCGCTGACCAGCAGATGTTTTCCAGAAAATTGCACGATGGTCACTAGCGGTGTAGACGTCCAGCACTTTCCAGGAGCAGTTCCCTCTTGCGAGATTACTACTCACGAATGTGAGGTCCACAATGGAACTCGCCTCTCCTCTCAAGAACGTAGTTTCAACACCACTGGTCAGCAATACAACATCCAGAGACGACATGGCTTCCAGTAGTGCTTGTCCTCTTGGCTTCGTCTCGCTGCTGCCCCAGTCGACTGCCCAGGCGTTGAAGTCCCCTCCGATTGCCACAGGGAAGTGCTGCTTCGCGTCGTCAGTCAGTCGGTCGTGGAAGTCCGTAAATTCGTCCATAGTGAGGCTCGGTGGAGCGTGGCAGCTATAGAAATGAATTCCATCAACTTTAGGCCTCAAAAAGCTATTTTCTGTATCATTACTGGTGGTTTGAAATGGCCGCTTGATACAAGCCCAGATTACAGCCGTCGTGCTAGCATCAGAGACCCAGGGTTGAGCGTCTATGTAACGATACGGCTCCGAGATGATAATGAGATCAAGCTTCAACTCCTGCACCGTCTGCATAAGTAGATCATGTGCGGCCTCACAATGATTGAGGTTGAGTTGGAGTACTTTCATCGTCGCTTATTGAGGACCATCTGGAGTGCCTCTTTATATACTGGACATCTACTGCTGCCAGAAATGTGGGCACAATTCTCCGTGTTGTCCTTCTTGGCGCAAAAGGCGCATTGGGGCTGCTCCGCGCAGTCTGAAGCCTTGTGGCCGGATGCTGAGCATTTGACGCAGAGTTTGGAGCGATGAACTGTGCTCGTGCACTTCGTGGAGATATGTCCGTAGTACCAGCACTTGAAGTACTTAAGCGGTCTCTCCACTTTCCTCACTCGGCAATTAACCCAGCATGTCCGAATTTTGCCATGGTCCTCAGTTTCCAGCTCAGAGTGCTTCGTTGTAGTCTCGGATAGTGTCTGTTGATGTACAGAAAACCAGTCCTGTCTACTTGTTTCGGCTTGAGGAGCGGGCTGTTTCGCTCCCTCTCAAGATTCTTCCAATCCTCTCAATCTTCTGAAGGCACTATTGATGCTAGTCACCTTCGATTTGATCTCCTTGTGAACGTTCACTCTAGGTTGAACGAACTCATGAAGGTCATTAATAAGCCTTGCAAGCCTATCCCATGCCTGACTTCTCTCATCTGCTGCCCCTGCTTCTGCTTCTTATAGTTTGTTTATATGGATCTTCATGTTTATCCCACGAGTACCTAGGGAAATGACAGACCACCTCAGCAGAGCCCCGGTTGCTGAGACTAGGCCACTTAATACACCTGGGGTGGAACCTGGTATCCTAGGGGCCACCGTTTGTGACGCAAATTACCCCTGGCGCCTTCCAGAAATCAGCACGGTGAACACCTTGAGATTTGGGGGGCTTCAACTGCTCTTAGTAGAGTGGAGTGGTACATCCACTCTTTAAGCATCTCCAGCGCCGCAAGGTGGCAGTTGGTCAGAGGGGGTGGTGGTGATGGTGTATGTATGTACGTATGTACGTAAGTAGGGGAGGGTGGGGCAAAACGGCCCCCCTTCAATTGTCAATAACTTGTGAATGACATTGTGAAAATTCCCAGTTTCAACTTCATTTTGAAGATAATTTTTCATTCTTCAAAACGAGCTCTAACTCATCCCAATCGGATTATTGAATCGGAAAATATTGACGATTGAAGGGGGGCCGTTTTGCCCCATCCTCCCCTATGTATGTGTGTACTAGAATGGCTCATATGTAAAAAAAATTGAATTTCATAATTTTCGTGTTTGATAAAGATAACCAATGACATGGAAAGTACATGTGAATTTTTTCAAAATTTTTGAATCATTTTTCAAGGTAGCGCCCTGTAGTTTTATTTCTTATGGACTTTTACACGCATCGTAGAGATCGAATGTGTCAATAATTTTTTAAAGACTCAATTATTACATCCCTTGGTGTTTACCCTCCGTGAACCGTTCAGAGGGAGGTTTAAGAACAGAATTAATTTTTGTCTCAACAGAAAACTTATTACTTATCAAAATGAAAATCTTCATTTCTACTCAATTCAGTGATTTTTAGACGCCTCTAGCACGCTGAGTATCTGGCTAAATCCTGGGAGCGTTTATTCAACTCAGAAGGTTAATTATGCTTATTTCCTTCAACTCTATTTTATATCATTATTTTTCGAAACATTTTAATTAATTTCATACATCCTTCAGATTAAAAAAATATATTTTGCCCATGAGGACTATCCAATTCTCAATATATCGAGAATAATCAAAGACTAAAGAATATAAAAAAAAACAATTACCTAGGTGACTCACCCGAATCCTCACTCGGGGCCATACTTACTACCTGACACGGGCATATCATTGAGGATATTTAACTTCTACCCAAGTTTTATGACCTCTACTGCCAGTAGGTCAAAAATGTCATTCAAACTTTAAACACACGGCGCAACCATCAAAATGCAGTTTAAAAATATGAAAAAATTCACAGGGGTATTTTATTAACTGAAGAATCATTTTTTGAGACAAAATCAGAAATATTCAGGAATACCCGTAAAATGGGCCACCCTAGAGTGTATATATGTACGTATGCATGTATGTATGTATGTTTTTTTAAAGCTCTGTTAGGAGAATGCATTTACGCATCCCCACTTGCGGGAGAGAATCCTAGAGATTTTCTCCGACAACTAGTGTATGTCGGGCTTCGTTCACAAGGACTAATACCGACTAAACTCTAATCAAACAAATTCACTAACCTTTTACTCCTCTCGCGGCACCACCGTAAAGTATTACTTTGCGAGGGAGATCTCAGCTGTCTGCTCTTCCACATTCTTTCATCTAATGTACGTCCCCTCATCCCGCTGAGATGTTGTGTGATTAGAAGGTTCCATCCCGATCCTCACTTGTGAGCTCCTTGACGACTTCTGCCGCGAAGTTGCTCGTTGCGTCCCAGGCTGCCTGCGATGATAGCCTTGCTTTAACCTGGCTCTCAGGCTTGACCTATCTTCCGAGGTTAGACTCCCACGTACTCCGGATCTCACTGAAGCGGGGGCATGTGAAGCATACATGCTCTGTGTCTTCGTTCCCTCCTGTGCAAACTGGGCACTCCGGGGGATCTTCATGTTTGTATTTATGAAGATACGCCCGCAAAACAGCCGTGTCCTGAGAACATTTGTGACAGGTGATAATTGATATCTCCATGGTTTCGACTTTCTCAGACGGCCACCTGTGGGATCAGACGATGAGTCCATCTCCCTTTGGTGGAGGTGTCCCACTCTCGCTGCCATCGTTGTAAGCTCTTATGCCTCTCGTCTGTGCTGAGTTCTGTTGCGCTCAGTGCTTCCGAATTCCTCCGTCGATACAGAGGCCTTCGCTCCTCGGCCAGTTCTTCTATGAGAAGCATGCCGGCGACGACGCAAACTGCGTCCTCGGAGACCATACGGTATGCGCTTGTAACTCGCAGTGCACTCAGTCGATAGACTCGTCCAACCTTCCGCCATGATTCCTGCAGTTGTAAGGTATCAGCATAGATGGCAATACCATACGTGAGCACAGATGTAACCACTGACGATACTAATGTCTGTCTTTTCTGCTTTGGGCCTCCTATGTTCGGTATGAGGGGTGATAGGTTAGTTCTGACCCCGGAAGCCTTACTATCCACGTGCTCGGCTTGCCATTTGAAGCTACGTCGGGCATCAATCATTACCCCCAAATACCGAATGAAAGGTTGGGAAGTGATTTCGCATTCTCTGACTTTTAGGATTATAGTCTCGACCTGCTTCCTACTTGTGACCAATGCGGCCTCCGTTTTGTGCTTTGCCAGCTGCAGGCCTACGGTGTCCATCCAGCAACGGATTGCCCAGAAGGTCATGTCGAAAACAAGTTCGATCTCCTCCAGATGCTTCCCCATGATGACTACAGCTACATCATCTGCAAACGCCACGAGGTTCACACCACGTGGCAGTGTCAGGTTAGTAGCCCATTGTACATGACGTTCCACAAGACCTAGTACTACTACAGGACCTAATACTGATAGTACCGGACCTAATACTGAGCCCTGCGGCACACCTCCAGTGACTCTGTACTCCTCGGGGTCACACTCCGTGTCGTACTTTAGAACTCTCCCAGTGAAGTAGTTGTCCACCATCTTCCGCAGGTATTCAGGTACGTTGAACTCCGCCAGAGCCTTCATAATACAGTCCCACCTCACCGAGTTGAAGACATTCTTGATGTCCAATGTCGCCACTACGTAGTACTTCTTGGTGCCTCTGAACCATCTCGCTCCTGAAATTACTTCTTTGACGGTATCGACGACGAGGTTGATTGTATCAAGAGTAGATCGGCATCTCCGAAAAGCGTATTGATTTTTGGCCAACACAGCTGCTTCTATTCTCCTGAGGATGATATGTTCAAGAATTTTGCCAGCAGTATCAAGCATACAGAGAGGACTATATGATGACGGTTCGTCTGGCCGCTTTTCCCCCTTCGGGAGTAACATAAGCCTCAGCTGCTTCCAGTTAGCAGGGAAGGCGCCCTCCCTAAGACACTCATTGTATGCATCCAAGAACAGTTCTGGTTTCGCGTGGATGGCTGATTTCGGAGCAATATTGGGCACTCCATCCAGTCTAGGAGTATTAGAGTTACCCACTCTATTGTACGCTTCCATCAGCTCTTCCTCGTTGATTGGTGAAGCCATCACATTCTCCTTCCGCTCGCCCATACGATGAAAATCTGGCTGTTGGGGGAACAGCACCGTGACGATTTTTTCCATTAGTTCCGGACACGTCGGTGGTGGCATCGAGTGACTTTTGAGTCGTGTCATCACGACCTTGTATGGTCGGCGCAACGGGTCACCTTCCACTTCTGTGAGGAGCTCATTTCATGATTGCTTTTTACTGTACTTTATGGCTTTACTGAGATTTCTTCGTGCCTTCTTGTATCGCATTCCAACTCTTCGGAGTTTGGCTTGTTACGGCTACGTTGGGACAATCTCCTCTCTGCGTTGCACTCCTTTGGCAAGACGGCGATGGTATCATCCCACCAGTACACCGATGGATGCCGATTATTGACCCGTTTCCTGGGCATGGTAGCAGGCTTTGGTGACTCTACTCATAATGTCGTCCGTCTTTGCCCTTACCATTTCTGTTCCTGATTGGACGGTCGTCACAAGCAACCAGAAATGACCTCGGATCATATGTGCTCATTTTCCAGCCTGTTGCGTTGGTCCTCTTGGGCGTTGATCGGATCCTCCGGCCGGTGAATTCCTCCCAGTGTATCGCACGGTGATCGCTGGCAGTGTATATGACAGTTACATTCCATAAGCAGTTTCCCTTTGCAAGGCTGCTGCTCACGAAGATGAGATCCACTATTGAGCTCGTCACTCCCCTCGTAAAGGTTGGTTAATTGCCACTGTTCGACAATACGACATCCAGCGAAGCCATTGCTTCCAGGACGGCTTATCCTCTGGCGTTGATCTTCCTACTCCCCCAGTCTACTGCCCAGGCGTTGAAGTCTCTGGCTATCTCTACCGGAAAGTGCTGTTTCACATCCTCAGTCAGACAGTCCAGGAAATTCGTAAGCTCATCGATAGAAAGGCTTGGCGGTGCGTAGCAGCTGTAGAAATCAATTCCATCAACCCTAACTTTCGCAACGCCATTCTGGATACTACTAGTGATGCTTTGGAGTGGTCGCGTCTCACAGGATCAAACAACAGCCTTTTTACTGATGTCAGTGACCCGTCTTTGAGTGCCAAGATGTCGGTATGGCTCTGAGATCATCACAAGGGCAGGTTTCAGCTCCTGCACCGTTTGCATGAGCAGATCGTGTGCGACCTCACAATGATTCAGGTTTAGCTGTAGCACCTTGCCTTTCATCACTTTATGATCGCCTTTTGTTAGTGAACTTCTGCAGTATTTCCTGGTATACTGGGCATCTGCTGCTACTAGCAATATGGGCATAATTCTCTGAATCGCTGTTCTCGGTGCACAGAGCACACCGTGAATCCTTCTTACAGTTCTGTACTCTGTGACCATCCTCTGCACACTTGGCCCAGAGTTTGGATCTGTCAACCTCACTCCTGCATTTTGTCGCGAGATGGCCATAGTGCCAGTACTTGAAACACTTCATTGGTCTCTCCACTCTCCTAACTCGGCAGTTAACCCAGCCTATTTTGATCTTCCCATGTTCTCTTGGGATTTTCTTTGCTGCCGTGGCTACAAGTGTCACTGAGGCCGTCTGGGTTCCTCCATATTCCTTACGGATGGACTTAACAGCATCCAATTCGATCTCATGCTCCTCCCCAGCTAATCTTTGCAGAGCTTCAATGATATCCTCCTTCGATGTGGTCTCGTTAAGATCTTTGATTTCGAGATCTTCTTTCGGTCCCTTGCTGAGCACTTCAGCCTCGTCTCCTAGAAGGTCGGCGATGGCTGTGCGCCTATGGGAAGCCCCATCGGTCGTCGCCCTGCTCAGTATGATCAGCACATCTCTAGTTATCGTCCGGTGAATCCTATTGACGCAACCTTCAGCATGCTCCGCGGGAACGTCCTTCTTCACCCGGCGTAGGATATCCGAAAACTTAGTCTTGTCCTTGAGCCGTTCGATCAACGCGTCAGGTCTTGACGCTGGTTTCCATGGGCTATTCTTCGGCTTTTTCTTCTTTTTTCTTCCCCTTTCATGTGGCGGCTTTGAAGGCGGCTTCTCTGACTACCCCTTTTTTCTCTTTTTGCCCTCCATCACCGTCCATTCCGAGTTTGCTGGTGGTTTGGTCGGATTCTTTGCCTGGTTGTTCGGTAGCTGCAACCTTGACTTCTTCTGCTCATTTCCTTCAGTTTCAGGCGAGCCGTTCGACCACTTTCTACGTAAACCTTTGCGGATTTTTCGATTCTTCCCAATGTCCGAGTCCTCCATGTTCGAATCTTTCACCGTGGTTTCCGAGTCCATATGTGAGCGCAATAGTGGTGGTGTTTCAGTCACCTGTCTCCGTTCAACGGCTGAACGTTGGGCTTTAGCCCGCGCCTTTTCGAGGTCTTCTAGTCTCCTGTAGGCATTGCAGATGGAGATCCCCTGGGATTTGATCTCCTTGTGGATGTTCTGCTTGGGCTGGACGCAGTCCTGCAAGCCAAAAATCAGCGACCCGAGTCGTTTGAACAACCGGACGCATTCTTTCTTATGTTGGGTCTGCGACCCTCCCCTCCTTGTGACATCTAAGGCCACGGAGTCCACCTTTGAAGTAGACTGTGATGATTGGCTCCTCCCACAATCCATGGAGCTGGCATCAGCGACCGATGCTTTCACTCAATCGGAACTGATGGCAGAATTTACCTTCTCAGGGATACCCGCATGGGAACTTTGTGTTTTGTCATCACTGATCATTAGTAACTGTAGGTTGTTACAGGGAGCCCACCCGATACTCTTTATGCGGGCTGTTATAGGGAACCCACCCTGCACGCCTCTTTTGGTCCGCGGGAGCTATTTTATTTCACTCCAGTGTGCTGAGTCAGTAAGCTGACACAGTTACGACTTCCCCTATCCACCACCTGGAGACGCGCCGCCGTAGAAGTTGAGCTTCTCCACCAAGGTGCCCCGAAAAGAGCAAGCCTCAGCTCGGCGGTGTATGTATGTATGTATGTGTATGTGTTTATATGTAACCGATCGTTTTTCGATTATAACTGAAAAAATAATTGTTTAAATGAATTCAATTATAATTTACAGTATTCTTCTCAATGCCATCCTGACCAAGTTCGATCATGGAATTAATTGCATCATTCGTTGTTGAAAAAAATTATTTTGAAACCAATATTTTTGGTGCAATGCTGGCTGCTATCATTGAGGCAATGTCAATGAATTAAATACAATAACTCATTGAATTTAATTTAAATTCCATCGTTATAGAAATTCCATGCGGAAGCCAATAGCTAATTTATGAGTCAAAATATATTATGTTGTGTCCAAAACAAACAAGCACTTCTATTTTATTCCACTCTTGCGATTGAAGTTCATTTAATTATCATTCATTCCAACTATCTTTCAATTTTTAACATTGATCACCAAACAATAATTTCACATTCCCGTCATTATAAACCAATCCATGTGTAGAAAATATGCACTGATATATTTAATGTATACACAAAGTTTGTTTCTTACTTTAGGTTATTTAGGTTATTAGTCCACTTTGTAATTCACGCGCACTTTTGTACACAGCGCTGCCGCGGCCGCATTATTCAACCTCGTGGAATTTCACACGAGAATGCGTCTTTTGCCCACCGCCATGACACTTCCAAATGCATGTTCTGCTATGTTCTTTTATTAAGAGGATAATATAGTGCCGCCACGCGGTAACTTATTGAAGTCGAGGAAGTGTTCGAACTACACTCTATTTCTGTCTCATACGTTCACGGCCAAACCATCCGTTCGACTTCGACCCTCAGAGAATCGATTCGCCGTTCAATTCGAGTTTTTATTCGAGATCCATGCTTTCGTTTATATTATAGGAATAGGATAGAAGAACTTACTATCTCACGTAGTAGAACTTATTATGATACATAGTGGAGCTCATTATGTTACATGGTAGAGCTTCATATGCTAAGGTGTCCTATATAACACCATCATGAAGAAGAAATAAGGAGAAATTTCGGTAATTAGCTAATAAAGCAACTCCAATATTTTCGGGATACTGATAGGTAAATATCAAGTTTTTGTATATTTTTTGAAGGATTTCGACGTATATTGTGTCAGAAACTCGCTGGTATAAATGAATTTAACCTCCTTGAGCTATTACACTTGGTAACGTGTGGGCTCATGTATATGTACGGAACCTCCCATTCTACACTTTTCCTTCTAAAAGCAGTTTTTTAAGTTTCAGTTATGGTTCATATAAATTCAACGTGTAGTGAAGATAGTAAAAAATGCAATTTGGGCTGCTTCTGTAGAGAATTGATGTTGGTTTTGTGTTTCATCTTGTCGAGATGACGGTCCAGTACCACTTTCCCTGACTTGCCAATATCATCCGTGCACGCTGTATCGTACGCATGATTCTGGATTTTTTGACTGCTTGAAATCCCTTTTTTATATTCCCGAATGGTTTCCAATATCTTGAGATACATTTGATTATATTTCACGTTGACTATTATGTGATTGTCATGTGAAAACAATTTTGTCTTTCGTTCCTTCCTGACTGGGCATCTGGAGTCGTTTTCGTTATTGTCATCCTCTGAATCACCCATTAGAACTAAAATTTGTAACAAAATAAATTACAGTGATTATTGCCATCAGGCACCTCTTCGTTTACATTCCATTACAGCGTAATGAAATCATCAGTGAAACAATAAAGATGAATGTACGCTAATGACCACGAAGATTGAGCTCGCGACGGTGATCAGAGATATCGCCATTCTGCATTCAGGGGTGTAGCAAATTGGACAAATGTGAAAAAAAACGAAAAACTAAAATTTTTTTACAAGAGAATAATAAATTTTCATGAAAATTGTAATTGAGAAAAAAGTGGGATGTTACTGTACGAAAGAGGTAAGGCGACTTGGTAAGGCAGGTTGACAAGTGGTAGATCTACCGCTACTCATGTAGAAATCACGCCGTCCGAGCTCGGATAAGGAGCCGTATCTAAAACACAATATAAAATAATTCACTAAAACGTAAAAAAACTTTTTCCAGTTTCTTTTGAATTGAACTCACAATACCAAAAAAAAATCACTTGAAAAATTTCCATGAAAATTTTTGTTGTAAATTTTAGACGCTACAGGAGACCTTCACGCACACGGAAAAACCTAAACATAAATTACGTTTAAAAAGTCCTATTTTACGCTTTTGAAAACGTATTTAACGTTTTAAGTTGAAGCATAAATTACGCTCAAAGCCGCCATAAATTATGATTACATAAACGTAATTTACGATTTTGTAATTGTAAATTACGCTTAAAGTCGCCGTAATCTACGATTACATAAACATAATTTGCGACGATTGTGAGCGTAATTGACGATTGTGAAATCGTAAATTACGATGATTATAAATTGCAAATGACGCTCAAAATCGTCGTAAATCACGATTTCATAGACGTAATTTATGATCTCGTATTTGTAAATTACGTTCAAAATTGCCGTAAATTACCATGATTTTTGATAAACGTAATTTACGTTTTGATAAACGTAATTTATGTTTTGGTAAACGTAAAAGACGCTTTGTTTTGTAACCGGGGATTTTCTAAAATCTTATTAAATTAGTATTATCCGGAATAATTACCTGTGACCTGTCCAATGATTATTTAATTACATCTTATTATATACCATGAGAAATGAGCGGGGATTCAGCCAATCATAGAAGCAATGTAAAATTGAGACGAGACTCTATAGTTCTATGAATTGTATACAAAATTTTTGCAATAATAAATGCCTTTTAAAGTTTATCTAGGGGAATGGGTAAGGCTAGGCTACTTGTTGAATACCTCTAATAATAGTAGGGACGATTCTATAGTGGGGACAAAGGGGAGAATCTAGGCGAGGGACCTGAAATAAAGAATAATACAATGAAAATTAATCCAATTCAACTCTACGGGGAGGGGGGCAATAATGGAAAAGTGTAGGCTCACCGTTAGAGGGATAGTTTCCCGGAAATATAGGAAAAATGGGAAAATGGGGAATCAAACCCGTACTCATGACCACGTGGATACACTTGGGGAACCGGCAGTTCGGTAGAGTCTCCCTTTCTCCTCGAAAAATGTCCTCAGCGATCCGATCCACCAGGGCTAATCGGAAACTCCAGTCCGAACCGGAACCTCCAGTCTACCTCACGACCCCTGGGCTTTTCCTCTCTCTTCAAACTGGGGAACAGGTTATCTTAATTCCCGTCGAAATAGTCGGGATGGGCCACTCCAAATAATACGTGCGTGGCGGTGTACGGGGCAGCTGCGATACGAGTGACTGTTGCTTTTCTTCTTCACCTTCATCGCACTTCCTTCGTACATTCCCGTTGATTCCCGGGATTTCTCATCCTTCTTGTTCCATATGCATTCGAATCAACTGTGGTCTTCGTGGGGGCCCGCGGGGGTGTAGGAATTGAAGTTGTTGAGGGATGTAACAATTCACTAACAAATATAATTCAGAATATAAATTACAGTTTAATCAAGACGTTTAGAATATATACAAAAGAGAAAGAATAATCAAAGTGATCTGATCGGAGGTCAGTGTTAGACTCTACTGACTATCTTAAACCGCGTAAGACGGGAATTTGGATACGCATGACAATAGGTGCGAGCGAGAGGTATTTTATACTGGGCGCGTGACAGAGCGCGATGATGTCACCGATGTCCAGTCGTCTCTCAGCGTTGTCGTATACGTGCGTGTGTTACGCGTTGGTGTTTGTGTAGGGAGACGCTACATGACTCCCCTGCTTAAGTGAAAAAGGTAGTTTTTCTGCACTGCAACAGAAAAAAATTAATCTCGGAACAGACGAAATGTATTAAGCAGGTGAAAAAAATTTTTGATGAGGAAATTTAGACAGTATAGACGCGGATTGTCGGTCTGTTCGCGAAGTTTACGCGTCTCCTCGGCCTCTGAGTCCTGTTCGCCGTGCTCGTGCTCGGCTGCGGCTGATTCTGTTGTTGTTGAGGCTTTTCTGGTACGTCTGGCGGTGGAGGCTGTCCTTGGACTTGGTCCATGTCCTCCGGCAGTACGTACGCTGGTTTCAGTCGGTCGATGGAGATCGGTGTATTCTTGTAGTTACCCAATCCCCCGGACTTGTACCAAATGACGAAGTATTTGTCATGACGACTGATTACACGGCATGGGCCGATGTATGGTGATCGGTATGCCAGTCGCACGTGGTCATCGCGGACAAAAACATGTGTACACGTCGCTAGATCCTTGAAGATGAAAGTTGAACGTGTACCGTGACGTGCAGTGGGAGTCGCTCGTTGGTTCGATGGGATGAGGAATTCTCCGGGTAGACGGATCGGTTCCCCGTATGTTAGCTCGGCGGGAGTCGTTTGAAGGTCCTCTTTCCACGCGGATCTCAACCCTAGAAGTACCAGGGGAAGTGCGTCGTACCAAGCTTCGCCATGACATCGCAGTGCTGCTTTCAGTTGGCGATGTATTCTCTCAACCATACCGTTTGATTGAGGATGAAATGGCGTCGTCATCAACCTCTCGGTGCCCAGAATTCGCGTAAGCTCCTTGAAGGTGTCTGAGAAGAATTGACCACCCTGGTCAGATGTAATTCTCAGGGGGATGCCGAAGCGTGCGATCCAGTGATAAAGAATCGCATTGACTACTGTGGGCATCTTCGAGTCGATCAGTGGAACTGCTTCTGGGTATCGCGTAAATCTGTCGACGATGGTCAAGCACCAGCTGTGTCCTTTTGAGGCAGGAAGAGAGACTAAATCGACGTGTATGTGTTCGAATCGTCGTGATGGTGTCTCGATGTTAGCTATTGGTGTAACCGTGTGTCGCGTTATCTTGTTTTTCTGGCACTCCAGGCAGTGTTTGGTCCATTGGGCACAGTCTTTGTTTATGCCAGGCCACACGTAGCGTTGTGTCACGAGTTTTCGCGTGCCTTTGGGTCCAGGATGAGCCATTGAGTGCAGTGAGCTGCAGACCTGTTGTCTGAGCGGAGCAGGAACGTATGAGCGAACTGTACCTGATGATACATCACAGTACAGTGGTTCGTCCATTCCTGGGAGTTGTAAGCGGTCCAGTCGCGGGTTCACGTCCGGTCGCTGGAGTAATTGTCGGAGTTCTTGATCGTCGGGTTGGGCATCCACCAGCTGCTGAGGTGTGACGGCAGTCGTGATCTCCTCTACTCATGATAGGGCGTCTGCCACGACGTTGTCTGGGCTCGCGACGTATCTGATGTCCGTGGAAAACTGGGCGATGTAGTCCAGTCTCCTGTATTGCCAGGGTGAAGCTCGTTCCGGTTTCTGTTGGAACGCGTGAGTCAGCGGTTTGTGATCGGTGAAAATTATCACATGTCGTCCTTCAGAGATGTGCCTGAAGTGCAGTACTGCCTCGTAGATTGCTTGCAATTCTCTGTCGTAAGCCGCGTGTTTCTGCGAAGAAATTCCAAGTTTCTTGCTGAAGAAGGCTAACGGCTGCCAGGAACCGTGATGTTCCTGCTGTAGAATGGCGCCGATCGCGTGATCCGACGCGTCTGTGAAGATAGCCCACTCTTCCTCGATATTCNATGGCTGCGACGCTGTTTGGGTGAAATACCTCGTGCACCCTGTCTGCTAGCTTCGCGAGATCATTAATGGAAGCGTTATCCTGTGTAGCGAGTGTAGCTCGCGTTTGCTCGGGGAGATGAGACAACCAGCGCGTTTTCAGGACCTCGTCGTCAATGCCTGGAACAAGACTTTTTAAATGTCTCAGGTGCTTCGATGGAGTTCGATCACCAATGCTCTTCTTGTCGAGCAATTGGATGATGGTCGCAGTTCTGGATTTTGTGAAACATCTGATTAGTTCGTTTTTTAATGGTTGGTATGGATTTGTTNGGATGAGACAACAGAGTGGCTTCTGCTAGCGCTTGCTTGCTGCGCGTGAATGCTTCTTCAAGGGGTGGAGACCAGGCTACTGGTTGTTTTCCCTTGACATTCGTCCCCTGAGTCGCGGCGTTCAGCGGGGCGAGGATTTTTGCTGCTCCTTTGATGACCTTCCGGTAGAAATTTAGAGTTCCGAGGTATCTGCGTAGCGATTTGACCGTTGTTGGCCTTGTGAACTCCAGGATCGCGTTGACTCGATCCTTGGGGGGTTTAATTCCTTGAGCGTTGATCACGTGTCCGAGGAAAAGTACCTCTGGCTGTCCGAGGACTGATTTGGCGACGTTGATTATCAGCCCGTAGTCCTGGAGTCGCTGGAAGAGGATCCTCAGGTGCTCGCGATGTTGCTCCGCGTCTTCCGATGCTACCAAGATATCGTCTATGTACGGGAACAAAAATGGTAGATCGCGTGTGACCTCGTTGATCAGACGTTGGAATGTCTGAGCTGCGTTTCTGAGGCCAAATGTCATGTATGGGAATTCTAAGAGTCCGAATGGCGTGATTATTGCCGTTTTCTGGATGTCTTCGCGTGCCACTGGAATTTGGTTGAAGGCTTTAACCAAATCTATGCTGGAAAAGATTGTTTTGCCATGAAGGTTGGCAGCAAAGTCTTCTAGATAACGAACAGGATACTTATCTGGTATTGTTCTGTCGTTGAGTGCGCAGTAATCACCGCATGGCCTCCATCCGTTGTTGCCCTTAGGAGCTAGGTGGAGCGCGGATGCCCAGGGACTTTCAGATCTCCTCGCGGTTCCGAGCGTCAGCATGCTGGAGAACTCCGCTTGAGCGGTTTTGAGTTTATCCGGCGCTAGGCGGCGAGCTCTGCAGGAGATTGGTGGTCCTGGTGTTGTCCGTATGTGATGAACGGTGGAGTGCTCCGCTTTTCTGAGCAATCCTCCCGGTTTTGTTATTGCTGGGAACTCTTTGAGGATCGACGCGTACGGCGAATTCTCGTTGATCTCGAGGAGCTTGACAGACGTCGCGCGGAATCGCGCGGACTGGCCATGCGATCGGAGGCCTGTCGCGCTGTCGATGATTGCTCCGTTTCTCAAGTCCGGTAGCAGATTGAAGTGATGCAGGAAGTCAGCAGCGATGATGGGTTTACTGTCGTCTGCTTCGATGAATCGCCATGTGAAGTCTCTACGGAGACCGAGATCTGGCGAGATGGACACGTAGCCGTACGTGTCGATGAGGATGCCATTGGCCGCGAAGAGTTTATAGCCACTGGTCTCCCCTTTGGTCGGTGGCCGCCTGCAAGGCGTGACAGAGACGTCTGAGCCTGTGTCCACTAGGTATTGGGTCCCAGTCGTCCTGTCGGTGATAAATAGGCGGCAGGATTGTGATTGAGAGACGACTTCCGCCACTATTGTCTCTCTCCGGCGGTTCCCTGAAACTTACAACCAGGTTGGCAGTTACGCGCATTTTCGCCGTATCTGTGATGATACCAGCAGGTGTCGAATTTCTTTAATACTTTCCTGGAGCTGGAACGTCGGCGTGAGTTGTTGCGCTGCCCACGTGAGTACTCTGAACGTGTGCGTGAGCGCGAGCGTGAGTCTTTCACTCGTAACTCTGCGACAGTTGCCGTCAGCTGTTCGATTCGCTCGAGGAGTGCTGCGTTGGTCGCGTTGTCTGCTGAGGTGGTGATGGCTGCGACGCTGTTTGGGTGAAATACCTCGTGCACCCTGTCTGCTAGCTTCGCGAGATCATTAATGGAAGCGTTATCCTGTGTAGCGAGTGTAGCTCGCGTTTGCTCGGGGAGATGAGACAACCAGCGCGTTTTCAGGACCTCGTCGTCAATGCCTGGAACAAGACTTTTTAAATGTCTCAGGTGCTTCGATGGAGTTCGATCACCAATGCTCTTCTTGTCGAGCAATTGGATGATGGTCGCAGTTCTGGATTTTGTGAAACATCTGATTAGTTCGTTTTTTAATGGNCGATTTGACCGTTGTTGGCCTTGTGAGCTCCAGGATCGCGTTGACTCGATCCTTGGGGGGTTTAATTCCTTGAGCGTTGATCACGTGTCCGAGGAAAAGTACCTCTGGCTGTCCGAGGACTGATTTGGCGACGTTGATTATCAGCCCGTAGTCCTGGAGTCGCTGGAAGAGGATCCTCAGGTGCTCGCGATGTTGCTCCGCGTCTTCCGATGCTACCAAGATATCGTCTATGTACGGGAACAAAAATGGTAGATCGCGTGTGACCTCGTTGATCAGACGTTGGAATGTCTGAGCTGCGTTTCTGAGGCCAAATGTCATGTATGGG
>NW_021680687.1:211328-214889 GCF_001412515.2 Diachasma alloeum | reverse complement strand
GGTGGCCGCCTGCAAGGCGTGACAGAGACGTCTGAGCCTGTGTCCACTAGGTATTGGGTCCCAGTCGTCCTGTCGGTGATAAATAGGCGGCAGGATTGTGATTGAGAGACGACTTCCGCCACTATTGTCTCTCTCCGGCGGTTCCCTGAAACTTACAACCAGGTTGGCAGTTACGCGCATTTTCGCCGTATCTGTGATGATACCAGCAGGTGTCGAATTTCTTTAATACTTTCCTGGAGCTGGAACGTCGGCGTGAGTTGTTGCGCTGCCCACGTGAGTACTCTGAACGTGTGCGTGAGCGCGAGCGTGAGTCTTTCACTCGTAACTCTGCGACAGTTGCCGTCAGCTGTTCGATTCGCTCGAGGAGTGCTGCGTTGGTCGCGTTGTCTGCTGAGGTGGTGATGGCTGCGACGCTGTTTGGGTGAAATACCTCGTGCACCCTGTCTGCTAGCTTCGCGAGATCATTAATGGAAGCGTTATCCTGTGTAGCGAGTGTAGCTCGCGTTTGCTCGGGGAGATGAGACAACCAGCGCGTTTTCAGGACCTCGTCGTCAATGCCTGGAACAAGACTTTTTAAATGTCTCAGGTGCTTCGATGGAGTTCGATCACCAATGCTCTTCTTGTCGAGCAATTGGATGATGGTCGCAGTTCTGGATTTTGTGAAACATCTGATTAGTTCGTTTTTTAATGGTTGGTATGGATTTGTTACAGGTCTGGAGACAATTAAATGTTCGACTTCTGCTGCGTAAGCAGTGTCGATCAGCGGTACCGTTTTGTTGTACTTATCTCGGTGACGTATTCCAGGTCAGCGACNTAGGAAAATAGAGAAGTAGTCAATTTAGTCAAAAGAGATAGTCAAGAATACCAAAGTCAAAGAGAAAAAAAATAAAACCACAATCAAAATATCGTCCACAATAATCATGTAGATTGAACAACACTGAACGATCGAAACCCAAGAATTCATCTACGTGACAAGTAACGTTGGCTGTTCGACACAAATACGAAAACTCGAGACAATGGGCCAGCGAAACGAAGCAAGATCACGAGACACAAAAGACCTACGTTCAATGTCCTTCACTGAATATTCACCGACAGAGAGAGCGTTCATCTAACACCGATTAATTTAGACGCAACACTAACTCATTTTTAACAACCAAAATATTCATAANGATCAGACGTTGGAATGTCTGAGCTGCGTTTCTGAGGCCAAATGTCATGTATGGGAATTCTAAGAGTCCGAATGGCGTGATTATTGCCGTTTTCTGGATGTCTTCGCGTGCCACTGGAATTTGGTTGAAGGCTTTAACCAAATCTATGCTGGAAAAGATTGTTTTGCCATGAAGGTTGGCAGCAAAGTCTTCTAGATAACGAACAGGATACTTATCTGGTATTGTTCTGTCGTTGAGTGCGCAGTAATCACCGCATGGCCTCCATCCGTTGTTGCCCTTAGGAGCTAGGTGGAGCGCGGATGCCCAGGGACTTTCAGATCTCCTCGCGGTTCCGAGCGTCAGCATGCTGGAGAACTCCGCTTGAGCGGTTTTGAGTTTATCCGGCGCTAGGCGGCGAGCTCTGCAGGAGATTGGTGGTCCTGGTGTTGTCCGTATGTGATGAACGGTGGAGTGCTCCGCTTTTCTGAGCAATCCTCCCGGTTTTGTTATTGCTGGGAACTCTTTGAGGATCGACGCGTACGGCGAATTCTCGTTGATCTCGAGGAGCTTGACAGACGTCGCGCGGAATCGCGCGGACTGGCCATGCGATCGGAGGCCTGTCGCGCTGTCGATGATTGCTCCGTTTCTCAAGTCCGGTAGCAGATTGAAGTGATGCAGGAAGTCAGCAGCGATGATGGGTTTACTGTCGTCTGCTTCGATGAATCGCCATGTGAAGTCTCTACGGAGACCGAGATCTGGCGAGATGGACACGTAGCCGTACGTGTCGATGAGGATGCCATTGGCCGCGAAGAGTTTATAGCCACTGGTCTCCCCTTTGGTTGGTGGCCGCCTGCAAGGCGTGACAGAGACGTCTGAGCCTGTGTCCACTAGGTATTGGGTCCCAGTCGTCCTGTCGGTGATAAATAGGCGGCAGGATTGTGATTGAGAGACGACTTCCGCCACTATTGTCTCTCTCCGGCGGTTCCCTGAAACTTACAACCAGGTTGGCAGTTACGCGCATTTTCGCCGTATCTGTGATGATACCAGCAGGTGTCGAATTTCTTTAATACTTTCCTGGAGCTGGAACGTCGGCGTGAGTTGTTGCGCTGCCCACGTGAGTACTCTGAACGTGTGCGTGAGCGCGAGCGTGAGTCTTTCACTCGTAACTCTGCGACAGTTGCCGTCAGCTGTTCGATTCGCTCGAGGAGTGCTGCGTTGGTCGCGTTGTCTGCTGAGGTGGTGATGGCTGCGACGCTGTTTGGGTGAAATACCTCGTGCACCCTGTCTGCTAGCTTCGCGAGATCATTAATGGAAGCGTTATCCTGTGTAGCGAGTGTAGCTCGCGTTTGCTCGGGGAGATGAGACAACCAGCGCGTTTTCAGGACCTCGTCGTCAATGCCTGGAACAAGACTTTTTAAATGTCTCAGGTGCTTCGATGGAGTTCGATCACCAATGCTCTTCTTGTCGAGCAATTGGATGATGGTCGCAGTTCTGGATTTTGTGAAACATCTGATTAGTTCGTTTTTTAATGGTTGGTATGGATTTGTTACAGGTCTGGAGACAATTAAATGTTCGACTTCTGCTGCGTAAGCAGTGTCGATCAGCGGTACCGTTTTGTTGTACTTATCTCGGTGACGTATTCCAGGTCAGCGACCTGTGTCTCCAGCTGCGCGAACCATAGCGCGGGTTTGTCCGCGTCGAACGGCCTTGCGATGAGCCTAGGCCTCATTGTAGCCATTGCTGCCGTTACTGTGGGAGTTGTTTGGATGTCAGCTGCTGTGTTGCCATGTCGATTTGATTTGATTTTATTTTAGTTCAGAGAGAAATAAAATCGATGAATTCNTTCTGCTGCGTAAGCAGTGTCGATCAGCGGTACCGTTTTGTTGTACTTATCTCGGTGACGTATTCCAGGTCAGCGACCTGTGTCTCCAGCTGCGCGAACCATAGCGCGGGTTTGTCCGCGTCGAACGGCCTTGCGATGAGCCTAGGCCTCATTGTAGCCATTGCTGCCGTTACTGTGGGAGTTGTTTGGATGTCAGCTGCTGTGTTGCCATGTCGATTTGATTTGATTTTATTTTATTTCAGAGAGAAATAAAATCGATGAATTCTACTTCACAGCGCGATTAAACCTAAGGAATAAATTTGTGAGAAAAATAAAGGCTGTTGTCTCTATTTGTCACCAACACAACACAACGTCTATGGGTGTTTNTTGGCAGCAAAGTCTTCTAGATAACGAACAGGATACTTATCTGGTATTGTTCTGTCGTTGAGTGCGCAGTAATCACCGCATGGCCTCCATCCGTTGTTGCCCTTAGGAGCTAGGTGGAGCGCGGATGCCCAGGGACTTTCAGATCTCCTCGCGGTTCCGAGCGTCAGCATGCTGGAGAACTCCGCTTGAGCGGTTTTGAGTTTA
>NW_021680687.1:168614-211259 GCF_001412515.2 Diachasma alloeum | reverse complement strand
AGAGACGAAAAGACCCACTAATTAAGTACTGATCAGAGTGACTAGGACTCTATCCGGCAATTATCTCGAAACTCTAGAAGTCCTACGGGACTAAGATGCACGGAGCATCTATTCAAAATTCTAACATTGGCCAGAGTTCTACTCACGACAAATTTACAAAGATGCGTCATACGGAGTCGTAGCCATCACGCTCACCCAGCAGTCCACCTCGATGCCTCCGGAAAACGTCTCAAAAACTCCTCAATTCCGAGTACTCGGGACCTTCCTCCAGACGAATCCACTCAAGGGTTCCTCCACAGGTCTTATTCTCGTTCTATATCGCCTTCAGGCTCCCCACAANCGAGGTCACAAATATTCACTCGGATATCACTTTAATTCGGTTTGTTTTGGTTCCGCGAGAACAATGGGAAACCAAGGTCCTGACGCTCGGACGGTTGGAATGTTCCAGAAATCTCGAGATGCCGTCGTTTAAAAACCGAAGCATGGGTCACACAACGAAATTAATTATTTTCGGAAGCGCGCCACTTAACTAGAATGCACTCGCGAGATTCACTACAGCACTTGAAAAACTGAGTCGCGCATGTTGTCCGGAGAAATNATCAATTAACTCTAAATGTCCTCTGACCTCCTTTCAAATCAGTCTCCTGACCATTTTGTCCCCCAAAGGACCATTTTNTGCACTCGCGAGATTCACTACAGCACTTGAAAAACTGAGTCGCGCATGTTGTCCGGAGAAATGGATGAGAACGCGTGGACGAGAGAATGAATTTTTCAGTTGCACTGCACGCGCGCGAGTCGCGAGGGTTTTGACTTTTGTCGCTCAAAACGCCGAATTTCCCTAATTAGATCACGTCAGGGTCACCAATGTAGGAATTGAGGTTGTTGAGGGATGTAACAATTCACTAACAAATGTAATTCAGAATATAAATTACAGTTTAATCAAGACGTTTAGAATATATACTGTGACGTAATTTCCTGAGGTTCACGGAACCCTCAATCCACTACGCAGCCCTTCGACGTACGACCACCCTGAAACAGCAAATAAGTCGAGCGCCAGGTCGTTATTACCAGAACGACCACTGGAATGAAACGAATAACCAAAACAAAATTTTGCGAAATAATCCCAAGCTTCGAAACGGTCTCCTGCTAGCTCCGACCGAAGAACGGCGTGAAAGTCACTGGTGAAGCTTAGGTTAAACTATGACTAGGTCCTCACCAAATAAATAAAATTAACTCAAGATTGCGGGGGAAAAATCACAATATTTAATCCGACTTAGATGACTCGATACAAATAAAATAACTCAATTTCTCTGGAAAACCCCCTTTGGTTGTTTCGATCGATCAACGATCATGAGGCTCCAATAGTACTGATTCTACACTTGTCCAAGGAATAAAAGATTCTGATAGGAAAATAGAGAAGTAGTCAATTTAGTCAAAAGAGATAGTCAAGAATACCAAAGTCAAAGAGAAAAAAAATAAAACCACAATCAAAATATCGTCCACAATAATCATGTAGATTGAACAACACTGAACGATCGAAACCCAAGAATTCATCTACGTGACAAGTAACGTTGGCTGTTCGACACAAATACGAAAACTCGAGACAATNAAAGAGAAAGAATAATCAAAGTGATCTGATCGGAGGTCAGTGTTAGACTCTACTGACTATCTTAAACCGCGTAAGACGGGAATTTGGATACGCATGACAATGGTGCGTACACCATGGTGCTTGCCATGGTGGTGCACCATGACAAGGTGCGAGCGAGAGGTATTTTATACTGGGCGCGTGACAGAGCGCGATGATGTCACCGATGTCCAGTCGTCTCTCAGCGTTGTCGTATCCGTGCGTATGTTGCGCGTTGGTGTTTGTGTAGCGCGACGGTACAGGGGAAGGGGGGGGGGCATCGCAGGAGCGTGCGATGATGGACTGTCACTTGATGTTTGACTCTCCGAAGTGTCGTGTGTGATATAATTTGTTGGGGGGACCTGGCTGTTCCTGGAGCTTTGCGGGCCGGGGGTGCTGATGCACTTCAGGTGGTCTCGTCGTTGCTTCCAGAGGGGAAGGTCAAATAGGGAATAGTGGGGACTGATTGGGGTAATGAGGTGACCAACGGTGGCGGAGAATTAATATTTTAGGAGGCTACGTGTGTAGGGGAGATTGGCGAAAGATGCCTCGTCACAGTTAACACTTTAAAAAATTTATGTCTAAATTTTCCATGTCAAATTCCGGAAATTTTCATCGTGTTTCAATTCCACTGAAATTTCAGGAAATCTTGTCATTGAAAATTCTGAATCTCGTGGAAAAATAAAACAGAACTGTAAATTCCCGTTCCATTTTTTCCTGAAAACGAATAAAAAATCAGAAAATTGTGGTAAATATATTCTTGAATATTCAGGATAATGACACTGAATACGATTTAGAGGCGAAAAAACTGAAAATTCGATGCAATTTAAGGGGAGAATACTATGATTTTTAAAAGTCGTGGGATATTAAAGTGAGATTTCTCATGTATTGAAGATCGATTATGCATGTCTAAAAACGAATAATTAGTGCAAAAAAATTGATTGTTTATTCTTCGTTTGCCCCCCAGATGCTTAAAATGTTGAAAATACTCCAGGGCCTCCAATTTTTAAGCTACAGGGTTTTTTTTTCAAAATTTTCGAAAAAATGTGTACATTCACAATTACGAATTAGTTTTTTGAAATTCGACTACTACAAAGCTAATTTCGTTTTGTTTACTATGAAAATGTGCGCCATTCATGTAAAATAGGCAGAAAAATTATCCTTAAATTATTAAAAATATATTCTCGATTCTTTCAGAAATATTTTTCATGCTATTCTACATGAATGGTGCAATTTTTTCATTAAAAAAATTTCAAAAACTTATTTGTAATTGTTATTGCACATATTTTTTCAAAAAATTTGGGAAAAATGAAACCCCTGTAGCTCAAACATTGGAGGCCCTGGACTATTTTCAACATTTTAAGCATTTGCGGGGGAAACGAACAATAAACAAGTCATTTTGTTGCACTAATTATTCGTTTTTAGACATGGATAATCGATCTTCAATGTATGAGAAATTTCATCCCAATAGCCCGCGACTTTTAAACTCATAGTAGTCTCCCCTGAACACTGAATATTTTTACTAGATTGGGGATTCAAATAAATTAAGGAATTCTCGTCTTTCTGCCCCTTAAAATTCTGTAATTTTACTGAATTTTCAGTGAAACCTGAAATTTCATGATTTTTTTCCCCTACATCGCATTCAGTATCACTGTCCTGAAAATTGGTAGTCAACTGTCCATGAAATTTAATTTTTGTTTACCGGTGTAGGCATAATTTACGTTTTGCTAAACGTTAAGTACGGTTTGTTTAGGCATATTTTACGTTTTGATAAACGTAAAATACGCTTTATTTAGGCGTAATTTACGTTTTCATTTCGACCGTAAAATACGCTTTTTTAAAGCCTAAATTCCGATTTTCATGACGGAAAAAAAGCCACCAGACATCATATTGACGTTAAGCGTAAATTACGTTTATCAAAACGTAATTTACGTTTAGGGTTTTCTGTGTGAAAGTTGATGTTTGTTGTAGTGACTATAAGGCTTATAAATTCCTCATCAATAAATTTGAATTTCCATTGATTCTCTCTTCGTTCCGAATGACACGACTGAATCGAAGCTGAGTTCGGAGCATTGGGCTACTGCTCAACGTCAGGTACCGGGTTGTGCCTACTTAGCGTCGAGCTGTACGCTGGTATGGAGTGGCGTGGTGCGACGTAAACTCGGGTCAACCGGCAAGTAGAGGTTGAGCTTTCACCCCGAGTGCATTATCCGAGGTGCCGCTGAATTCCAGGTTAAATTTTTACATGGGTAAAGCGGGAGGGATCGCAATGCTGAGTGTACCGCCATATTAAATCCAAATTTGATCAGGCCTGGTGAACCCAAACCTGTTCAAGCCCCATTGATCCGGACTGGAGAAAGGCGTTCAGTTTCATTAGTAATAATCATTAACAAAAATTGATGATTAAATTTTTTTAAACCACTTTTATGATCATTTGTGGCCCTATTGGACATCTGGCAATGCATTTACTGCAAAAAAGCCGATTTTATTATCGCAAATTATTCCGCCACGACTGGGTTCAAACCCGGGGTCGTACGATTGCCAAACCTAATCACTAGACTACCGCAAATCAAATATTATCCCTTCACTATTGTAGGGGTGAATTTGTCCAGCACCCGTCTCCCTCCCTCTTCCACTATCTTCTTCCCTCCTTTTCCATTTCTAAACGGGTCCATTTCTGACCCGACTTCAGTTGGCCTGAACGGAATTTCCATATGGGATAAATGGCGCCGAAGGCGAGGTCTTTGCATTTCTTTACAAAAATTGCACCCATGTGCATTACATTTTTTATAAGCCTTGCTTAAATAAATTGCTTGCGATAAATTCCATTTATTGCACGGCGTGACAGAATAATTAAGCGAACAGCTAAAACAACGATAAAAGTCCTCTACATCTTTCAGGTGATTCCCTTTACTGATCAATGATCAGTATGTGGAAAATTTAGTTCATTAAAACTTTTCCATGCTTTCTGATAACTAACTGCAGACTACCCTTAGGACTCTCAATTTTTTTTATTGCTTCCGAATGGAAGCTTTGTAATTGTTCAAAATTAAGTTCCCAAATTTTTATGTGAAGGTAACTAAATATGGTCTAAAAAGTCTAAATATGCGTTTTTTAGATGATGTATGTATGTATGTATGTATATGTGTGTACTTTTTTTCAAATTTTTTTTCGCAATTTTCTTTATAGGAGCTTGATGAAATGTCATGAATTATTCCAGGGATATAGACGTTAATAGGCTCTATTCATCGACGTCAATTAAAGTTGAGTTATTCATAGAGTTTGTGAAATATTGGTATTTTTTCAAAAATGGATTTCTCGACGCTCCGTCCAAGAATTGCTATCAGAATAAAATAAATCATAGCTCAAAAAATTTGTATTGATAGCCTCTTGATTCTATCAGGATATGATGCGGATTGTATCTATCACTGTTGAGCTACAGCATATAGTTTGTGAGTTTTTATTTTTTTCATTTTTTTCATGATAAACTGCAAAAATTCATAGTCATATCAATGAAATCATGGCTCAAAAAGATTGTTTTGATGCTTTCTCGATGAAGTGCAAAGACGATAAAAACAGCATAACTATTTATTAAGTTGCATAGTAGCGATATGAAGCTTCAGGTCATATGGAGTTCATATGGGGTCATATATGGGTTATGTGGGGTCATATAAAAGTTGTACGATGTCATATGGGGGTTATATGAGATCATGAAGAAGTTGTCTAACGTCATATGG
This sequence comes from Diachasma alloeum, assembly GCF_001412515.2. Classification (NCBI taxonomy): domain Eukaryota; kingdom Metazoa; phylum Arthropoda; class Insecta; order Hymenoptera; family Braconidae; genus Diachasma; species Diachasma alloeum. The sequence continues at coordinate 205,898 of NW_021680687.1, read as the reverse complement.
TGTCATAATGGGCTCATATGGAATGATACAGGGTCATATGGGGTCAGGGGCGGCGGAACAGTGATTTAGCATGTGTGGTTTTCAAGTATGAGCGGTAGGGGAAATGGTGGGAGGAGGAAGGGGGGGGGATCGAGGTAGCTCATAAGGGATGAAAATTAGGGATCCAATACTAATCAGATGGGGGAAAGGCAAATAAAATTCATTTTATGGCGAGAATATCAATACATTTTTATTTAGCATCAAGTAACAATTCATATAAATAAGCTTAATATGATGTATCGGTAACAAGCATTGACTAAAATTGATGAATGCTCATTTGCACTTTGCTGTTGTGGCAAATGTAGAGCTACGTTTATTATATTTACGAATGAATTCGTCCATAGCATCTTCGAGATCCAAGTCTTCTGTTAATTCGCGATGAACGTATAAAATCGCAATACTTTGACGTTTTTCCTGTAATATAGTGGATCTTTGATAGTCTTCCAGACGTCTCAAGGCCGAGAAACTTCGTTCGTTCGTGCATGTGGTGCCCGCCAGAGTCAACAATAATTTGATGATTTTGACAAATTCGGGCACGAGGCCGATGCACCACTGATTCATTTGTAAAAATGTTACGACATCTTTCAAATATGTAAAATTGACTCCCTTACGGACTGCCAGACATGTACCGGTCACCAAGCAGTTTGTTTATTGAAGTCATCGTCGCAAAAAGCAATAATTTCGTCAACATTGGCTTCCTTCCCCACTGCAAATAACTCCAATTCATTCAGAAATAACGCTGTATCTGTGTGAAATCTCTCTTTCAGGAAAATCAGGACTGTGTCGAAGATTTCGTAATAAGCTTTACGATAATAATCTTCCGGTGTCTGAAAAGTATGAGATGCGCTTAGATTGTCATTTTCCAGGCGCTTAGGAACTTTTCGAACGCGTTGAAGTTTTGGTCCATCGATTTCCAGAATTTTTGCTCCTTCAATTGCTTTCCCCCAAATAATCTTGAATTTAGAGTCTCGCACTCCACTTAAAAAATCGAATACAGCTTCCACCTTTTGGTGTGATTCCAGGACACACAGTTGACAGTTTTGAAGTTCCTTATTCAATGTTTCAATTCTATCGAATAATTCGATAATCAGATTGAGTAGGGAGGAAAACTTGAAGGATTCGAAGTGTCGCAGGAACCCAGTAGCTCTTGCTGAAATACCACTATCGACTTCACGATAATTCTGTTGGTATTCGAAAAACTGCAGAGCAGCCGTGTAGTTGGTTTGATTCGATAGTTTTTTTAAAGAGCTAATGCGCATACACCATCTGTAAAAGTGGAAGTTTGTTAGGTGATATTGAATGCATATCAATTAGGAAAATAATAAATTCAATCATTCTCTCACCCCGTTGGACAAAAGGCAGCCAAGGCTGGACCATCGTTACCGGTTCCGGTGGACACTGTTGCTTAGAACTCATGGAACTGCCCCAAACGTTTGGGCGAATCTCTTACGAAATTTATAAGATCTTTGATGATTCCAATAAAATTTTTTGCTGCAGGGACACCTTCGAGTACATCTTGTGCAACAAGACTTACTCTATGGGCATCGCAGTGGTTGTATAAGGCACGTTTCTGCTCTTGTCGAAATCGAGCTTGAAGACCGGAAATTCTTCCGGAAACATTAGACGCTCCATCATAGCACTGTCCTCGCAAATTTTCCATTCGGTGTCCACATGTTTCGACAACATCTTTTACTATTTCGAATAACATCTCGGATTTTGTGTCTGATGATTCATAAAAACCAAGGAGGATTTCTCTCGTAGATAAGTCGTCGAATGCAATGCGAATGGAGATTGAAATTTGTTCTAGCCGTGACATATCGGAGGTCTCGTCCAATGTTAAAGCAAAAAAATGTGCAGCTTTGATCATTTTTAAATTCTTCTCCTGTACTCTTGCGGCCAGTGAATTTAAAATTTCGTTTTGACAATTGTGATGCTTCCATTTGTGTCCCGATCGATTCAGCCAATCTTTTAGCTCCACAACATTATGTGAGCGTGCTGTCAAAATCTGACGAAAATTGGATCTCTCATCGTTATTTCTCCCCCTCAATGCTAACCCCTGCATAGTCAATACTTGTACGGTAATGAAAATCTTCCTTAGAGCTATACGATTATTTACCATCTCTTTGTGCTTAGCTGTCGATATCTTTTCAGCAACTGTGGATCCCTGAGAAGTCAATACCAGCTCATAACAAACCTTATGTAATTGACTTTTCTCATGACTGGGCAAACCTCGATAGGCATTTGTCCAACAAGAAAATCCTGCATTGACGAATGCATCTCGAGATTTTTTATCATTTCTGTTAGTTGGAATTGGCAACTTCCTCTCCACTGCTTGTGTACAAATGGAAAAGAATCCTCTATTCGCTCCATTCACACGTCACCAGCTGTAATTGTCTGTCCATCGTTTCAGTGATTGAGCATAAGGAGGCTTTACTTTGTTAGAATCTACAAACAATAAATAAAAGGATCAGGAGTCATCAAAATTGGCAAATGAATTTCAGATATTTTAAAGCTCAGTGAACAGTCTGATTTTCGGAAGAGGAATAATATTACCGGCCTCACTGTCAACAACACCACTCAATTTCGTTGGATTATACGAAACACCCGTGTTATTACAGGTTAGATTATCGTGGACCTGAGGACTGAAAACATCTGAGTCTTCTGCCGAATCTTCTGTCTCTGATCTTTTTCGTTTCCCTCTCTTTATGGAATTCTCCATAATTCTATTGTTCATGACTACTACAACTAAATAGTCTTTCACAAATTCGTTTTTTATTCTCCACCACACATAAACACGCAACCGGTCTGGGGATCAGCTGTCAAGTGAGCGGTGGGGAGGACTGAGAATGGGTCCTCGAGTGGGAGGGTATGGGCGCCAAAATTCGAAAAGATTGTTTGCTCGTTGCTTCTCACTGAAGGAAAAGAAATCATGCACATGATGGAAATCAGACAAATCATAATTGTGCAGGAAGAAACCAATCAGAAATATGAAAATAAAATTTCTTCGTCACCTCTCAATGTGTGGTCGTCCACACACCTCAAAATCTCATGTGTGGTTTCTACAACACCCACCACACACCTTTCGCCGCTCCTGTATGGGGTCATATGGTAATCGCATGGGGTTATACGGGAGTCATGTGGAGATCATATGTGGCAATATGAGGATCACATAGGCTCATATGGGGTTATATGAAGTGATATGGCTTCATATGAGTTTCATATAGGGGCTGTATTAGGTCATATAGGGGTTCTATGGGCTCATGAAAGGGTAATATAGGGATCATAAGAGAGTCATATGGGTATCACTATTCAAAACAATTAAAAATAAGAGTAATAAATTTCAAAAATAGAGAATCCACTCGGAAGCATATTGCTAATTTGTTAGCAATATAAACCATACCCATATACAGAAAATGCGATTATCTACTTGTTTTCGAAATCCTACGGGTTTTATCCCTCCATTGATAGATATTCAATGTCAATTTTGAGAGATTGATAAAGGGATAATGAATGATTGCGTCTTTCTTTTATAGGGTGGCTCTTGTGAATCTCTGTCATTGAAGGACAGTGCGTTAACCGGTAGTGATTCATGTGTCCTCGAGTTGAGCGACAGTGGAGGAAGCGGTCCTCCAGGTGAATGGGACGCTGTGCCTAGTATTGTTCGCCAATGTATTAAACACCTGAAAGCCACAGGACTGAGAACTTTGGGTATTTTTCGGGTGTCGCCGTCGAAAAAGAGGGTTAGACAGGTAAGTATCGTATTCTATCATATGTTAAATTAATGTTATTAATTAGAAATTCAACTGAATTATTCGATTCCATGTAGTAGATAAATCAATTTGAAATTTTAAACTTCTATCAAATACTAAATTGCATATTAATTTCAATTCACAGTGATGAATGGTTTCTAACTCAAATGGAAAAATTTAGTGACTTTGTATAAAATAACTAATTGATAAAAGTCTAATGAATATTAAATTCTTACATAATACATCAATCTTACATTGCAATGAACACGAACATTTTTTCTTCATTTCATTTTAATGAGTTCATCTTATCAGCGGGAAAGAACCAATGGGATGGCCTGTTTTCTAGACTGTATGCATGACTTCTCTTTTTATGCTGCGATTCAATATTTACTTTTGGAAATTACTGAATGACATAAATATAGCGCAAAATCACGTATTTTGTTAGCTGTACTATTTCCGGTCTCGTTCACTTGTTCATATTGATTTCATTTTCATTTTAGTTGAGGGAAGTTTTCGATTGTGGAAGAGAAATGAAGATTAGCGTTGATCAATGTCCCCACGATGTAGCTACACTGTTGAAAGAGTATTTCCGAGATCTACCAGATCCTTTGCTCTGCAGAGACCTATATCAGGCCTTTGTTCACACGCAGAGTAAGCAGAAGGCTATAATAATGCACATGTAGAAAAACCATAGTTAACCGTATGCCTAAATGATAATTAACGTTGGATATCTTTCTAATTATTAGAAATTCGAAATAGACGTCTGCAGCAGGAAGCTCTGCAACATCTGATTCAACTTCTTCCAATCGCCAACCGCGAGACACTCTTTGCCCTGCTGAATTTTTTAACGGAAGTTGCTGCAAATTGTGAAGATAACAAAACGGAGACTGGCGATTGGGTGTCTGGAAATAAAATGGATATAACGAATCTTGCTACGGTAATATTGAAAAATTAATTGATCCTAGTTTGATCATCATATCAGGGAATCGCTTTTTTTCTTTCTTCTTGCCATTCATTAGTTGAGCGGGACAATTCGGAAATATTCAAATTTGACAACAAATTATTTCTAAGAGCGGAACGATTTTTTCCCATGTTAAATAAAATCGCCTATTGTGCGCCGTAGACAGAAACTACTTAATTGCATCCGGTACGCGCTGAAAGAATTGATCAAACACATTCGAGGACATATGACTAATGGTAAATTTTCTCGAAGTGTCCTCCATCAGAATTTTTACAATAGTCAAGGCGTTTCTGAAAACTATGGAAAACTTCTTCAATTTTAGCTTGAGAAATATAAGAAACACCCTTCTGGATAGCGCTTATCAGAGCCTCTTTTGTCTGAGGTTTGTCCGCGTAACAGAAGTCTTTGAGATAACCCCACAAGAAGAAATCACACGGGTTCAAATCCGGTGAGTATGGTGGCTGTTCCATTCCCGCTCGGGCGAAGCGAGGATACCCTAAGCCGATGATGCGATCACCGTATACTTAGTGCAATGCAGCAAACACATCATTAGTTCGATGAGGTGTTGCACCGTCTTGCACAAAAAAAGAAATCTTTCACCAATCCTTTTTTCTTAGTGAATGGGAAAAATTTGCTTTCCAACATCTCTTGGTAACTCTTCCCTGTAATGGTCCCTTCCAAAATTTCCACATGTATTTGTTTGATCGACGGACCTGCCCAAGCTGTAACTTTAGTAGGGTGGAGCAGTTTTGCTACTGATGAATGTGGATTTTCACTCCCCCCAAATCGATAATTTGTTTATTCACGTAGCCATTAAGGTAGAAATGAGCTTCATCCGTGAAAATCATTCGATTGGCTTCGATTTCAGCATTTTCAAACATTTGCGTCGAAACTTTGCTGAATTCACGTCGTTTCCCTATAGCAGCTTGCGTAAGCCATTGGTGGGAAGTGATTTTATAAGGACGAAGTTTGAAGAAATGTTGAATTATCAAATGTAGGGTCTCTTGGTTCAATTCTAACTTGGCAGCCGCTTTGTGTATTGAATCGGTTGGATGATTTTTGAAAATAAATATAAGATGGACCCGGGAAATCATGGTGACCATGCTGTAGTGTACCATAGTTGACAAAATTATCAATTACCCTACAAAAAAGGACACAAGGACTCAAAAAATTTATTGGGAACTGACGTAAAAAAGAATCGTACAGGAGAACTAATAAATTCCTACCGTTTGAGTGTGGTTTCACTTCCAATTCTGTGACTACCAAACTTACTACGAAAGCCTCTATACGCATTTGTGTAATTTTTTCCTCGGGAATAATAGCACTCAATGAGATACACTTTTTCTTCGACAGCAAGCTCATTTTGGAGAATATGAACTAGACTCCGGAGTGTTCCAACAGAATTTGCCAGGCTCCAAGTGTTAACCTACGATAGCCCGATCTCTGGTGACAAATTGGACAAGGAAATATAGGGGAAAAGTTTTCACCTATGTCCATTTGTCACCCTCTATAACGAGAAAATACTGTAGAGTGAATTGGACAATGCTGGAGCCTGAATAACGGTAAACCTATGAGTTTGGTGACCACACTACACGGAGAAAAAATTCTAATAAAAATTAGTTTGCTACTGACTGACCCACGGAACCGGACCGGAATCACCAAAAAATTCGAATTCGGCCCCCGAGTTTTGAAAGGGTTTCAGGAAAACCCGTGTTTGATCCCGCGACGTGTAGGGAGCAATAATTTGTGGAGAGATTTCACATAGTACACCACTATATGGACGGACTCGCGCGAGTTTCTGTTTATTTTTCTCTCCGTGTTGGGTTAAATTATATTGTACTGTTGAAGGAGCGACCATGGTGAAACTTGAAAGTTTTCAGTTGATAAGAATAGTTATCAAGCGCCTCTTACTAGACCATTGAGTATCTATAAGAGTAACAAAATATTGGACATAAGCTCTTTGACTCATACATGAAGGCAAAATGTGGTTTTTCCGGTTCGCAGTTATGAAATGCTCCTTGCACCACAATTTTCATCTGATTTAAACTGTATTTTTTTACGTTCGGTAGATTCACAGACTAACAAGCAGTGGTTGGAGCGTAGAAGGCTGGTGATCGAGACTTTGCGCTAGTAGTCGTCTCGTATTCTTTCTTTCTACCAATTCCATTGATAGTAAGCTTGCGATGGATCCGTAGCAATTCTCTGCCCCTGCGACAGAAATTCAATAGCAACCACATTCTACAGGGTGTCTATAGGGAGATATTCAACCTTTTAATGAAATAAATTTATACATAACATTAAATATCTCCGAAACGGCACTGCCGATTGTGCCCATTAAAATATTAGGTGTATAACTTAATTTTTCCGTTTTTTTTCATTGAGTGCGGTGTCTTACTTACAATTTAAATATTTACGCATCCGTTTGCGATATTGAAGAGTGAGAATTATTGTTTTGACGTGTACACGTCTATGGGCTCGATATGAGGGGGGATTTCGGAAAAAGTACATTATGTTCAACGCCATCTATTAGATCACCTATGAACTAAAATCCTATTGATAATAATTTACCAACTGGGTATTAGGATAAGTTATAGAATAAATCCTCTAGAAATTTCCAGTATAGAAATTTCTAGATTCAAACATCCCTATATAAAGGGCACCGATGCGATTCAGCGGCACTCTTAAATCGGCAGTGGAATCGTGAATACCGCAAGAAGTGAATAGTTGGAATATTTCAGTGAGTTTTCTTCTTCAAGTAAGTAATGTGTAGTTTTCAATGATTTCATTTAACTGCTAATTAATCTAGTATCAGCCAATTACGGAAAAATACAAAGAATTTCTAGAAAATTCGACAAAATTCAAAGAGACTTTAGAAAACTCGAGAGAATCCTAGGGTTTTCTACAAATCTTCGTGAAATTCAGGAAGTTTCTGAAAATTTCTAGGAAATTCGAGCATTTGCTAAAAATGTCTAAAAAATTCAAGGAATTTCGAGAAAATTCGAGAGAATTCAGAGACTTTCTAGAAATTATAACAGAATTCAAGGAGTTTCTAAAAATTTCGAGCTAATTCTAAAATTTCCAGAAAATTCAAGAAAATTCAAGGAGTTTCCAGAAGTTTCGAGGGTATTCAAGTAATTTCCACAAATTTCGGGGGAATTCGAGAACGTTCTAGAAATTTCGAGGAAATTCAAGTATTTTTTTTTATGTATAAAATTTAATAGATTTGGAATTTTAATGAAAGAAAGGAAGCTTCTAACAAGTAAATGAGGTAATATGTACATCAGCGTGCGTGAATGCGCGCGCCCGGTCTATTTGCAATTAATAATACAATTCACCTGACGCAAATGGTCGAGTGTGAACTAATCCATTGACTTTTACAGGTTTACAGATATTCTACAACATTCTTTCATCCTGGTCAGACACATCTGAATACGAAAGTTCCAGAATAGGCCTTTCTGGAAATAAAATACCCCTATATAAAGAAGGACTGGAGTGGCGGGAGATCAGTTGAGGATTGAATCTCAATGGTTTCACATCTCCAGAAGTTGAGGGGAACAGCGTTGATTAAGGTAGGAATAATTGCAATTAATAATACAATTCATCTATTGTAAATGACCGAGTGTGAATTAATCCATTGACTTCTACATGTTTACAGATATTCTAGAACATTCTTTCATCCTGAGAAGACCCACCTGAATTCGAAAGTTCCAGAATAGAACTTTCTGGAAATAAAATACCCCTATATAAAGGAGGACTGGAGTGACAGGAGATCAGTTGAGGATTGAATCTCAATGGGTTCACATCTCCAGAAGTTGAGGGGAACGGAGTTGATTAAGGTAAGAATAATTGCAATTAATAAGCAGTTCATCTATTGCAAATTACCGAGTGTGAATAAATACATTGATTTCTACATGATTACAGATATTCTAGAACATTCTTTTATCCTGGGAAGACACATCCGAATACGAAAGTTCTAGAATAGAACTTTCTAGAAATGAAATTCCCCATCTATAAGGATGGACAGAAGTGACTGGAGATCAGTTGAGGATTGAATCTCAATAAGTTCACATCTCCAGAAATTGATGGGAATGAAGTTGATTGACGTAAGAATAATTGCAATTGATAATACAATTTACTCAATACAAAACATTTAGTATGAATTAATCCATTAAATTCTACATGTTCATAGACATTCTAGAACATTCTTTTATTCTGGGAAGACACAACTGAATACGAGAGTTCTAAAATAGACTTTTCTGGAAATAGGATACCCCTATATAAGGGAGGGTTGAAACTAGTGAGAAGGAAGTGATAGAGGATTTCCATTCATAATGCCGAGGCGCTGCTCCATTCCAAATTGTCTCCAACGACCAAATAAGTCATTCTTCGCTATACCACGCGATAAAAATATACGAGAACAGTGGATAGCAGCAATTCTTACGGCGTATTCGGACTTAGTAATTAATGAAAAAACATTTCGTCTTTGTGAGGACCATTTCAGGAGCGCAAATATACATTCATCTTACATTATACAGTATTAATCTGGAGCAATTTTCCAATAGGTAAATTATTTTTACATAAAAGAGATACATCATTTAGGGTATATTCTGTACTTCGCATACGCGCCATACACAAAAAAGTATAACACCTCAGTAAAGTTCATCTTTCTCATAAAGTATTGTAAAGAATGGGCACATTTAATAATGAATAACTGTTTATTAAAGATTTTGGGGCGAAATAAATAATAAAAAGAAATACAAAAAGGATTGACGCGTCAGCGGACTAGAAAACAAGATAAAAGAATAACAGGAAAGAAAGAGACGATCGTACATGAAGGTAGTTGAGAGGGAGGAAAAGGGCAATTACGTAACAGTATATACAGGAGACAGATACAGAAAACACCGTGAATTATTAGGAATGCCTTAAATAGATAAATTTCCCTGAATTGCATTATTTATTTATATTTAATTATTTACAGGAATCACTGAAAAGAAAGCGTATTAGAAAAGGAGCCTCATTTCCCATCGAACAAATCAAATAGATCTCTAATTCTCACAGAGATTTCAACAACAATGGCGAATAAAATATCAAATAACAGTTCTATCACGCAGGGTCCTTCAAAACGAAGTACGAATACCGCAAGGAAACCAAATGAGAACATGGATATCCACATGGATTCACCCGAACCACCTATTTCAGTGGATCTTTCAACTGCAACATAGAATAGTAACCGATACATCCACTGCAATACCTATTTTGATGAAGCATTCAAACAGCATGACTTTGGCGTAGCATGTGATGTATATGATCGCTTATGGCTTCCTCAAGATTTGAAAACGGTAACACTATAGCAGGCTCAGGTACTCACAACATTCTTCCCGGAAGAAGCGCAACGAGGCGTTCTAAATATGTTCCAACTATGCAATACTTGTCGTTCAAGTGTGAGTAGAAGAAAGTTACCAATTTTAGCAAAAATTGATGGCTTCCAATACCCACCACAGCCAGTGGGACTACTACCACTTGATCCTATCACTGAAAGACTAGTGTCACCTCGACTGTCTTTCATGCAAATCCGTAGACTTCCCCACTAAGGAGCTTAGTCAATTATTGATCAGATAATAAATGTGCCGGTTGATGTTAATACTATGGTAAAAATGCTTCCACGTCAATCAGATGATGACCAATGTTTTAACGTTCACATTAAACATAATTTGATTCATAAATCAATCCACTTGCACCGATTTATTAAGAAATCAGTAATCAAAGCATGGCTCAACTATTTAGTCAATATTCCCCTATATTGTCACTACAACATAAAGATAGACTTCAATGTTTTGGATAAAATGAACACTACTCATAAAATAACATCCAATGAAAATGCAGACAGTGTATTACTAATAGAGCCCCTTGAATCAGATAACAATCAACAAACTTCAGAATCAGAGATTCTTTTGGCGCGTCAACACACACTTCTCTGGAATGAAGACATGTGCTTGCATATCGCTCCGGGTGCGCGGAGTAGACCAATGAATTTATTATATGACCAATATGCTGAAGAATTGTCATTTCCGTGAATATATTATGGAGTTCCACGATCTTTCAACCCAAACATCACCGTGACTTTATACATGATTTCAACAAGAGAGATTCGTCGAAGAGATAGACGTGGTGCCACACCTTCTCACATACTCTACATGGCTATGAAAATTCTTCGTCAGCGAGTTGTCGAAGGATTATATAGCACTTTCAAGTGTGTGAAAGAAACAGAACAAATAATACGAGAAATGCTAAAGAGTCGACAATTTCTTGAAGACTGCATTCATATGGACTTGGCATTTTTCAAATCAGTACCTAATTCAATGCAGTATTGGGCTGATCGCAAGAAATATTTATTTGCTATGATTCGACAATTGGGGAAGCCAACAATGTTCATGACATTATCGGTAAATGAAATTCGGTGGCCACACCTTCTCCGTATATTGTACAAATTAAGTGACCAATTCCCGGATGTATCCATTGAAGATCCTTTATCTGAGTTATCGTGTTCGCAACGCTGCAATCTGGTGGATGAAGATGCAGTAACATGTTGCATTTGCTTCAACAAATTGGTGAATGTAATCATGTCCATGGTACAGTCACGCCGTCAATGGAACCCATTTGGCCAATATCACTTTATTGATTACTTTCAACGTATCGAATTCCAACAACGAGGAAGTCCACATGCTCATATTTTGTTATGGCTTGACAATTATCCTCATGAGGCAGTGAGANATTGGTGAATGTAATCATGTCCATGGTACAGTCACGCCGTCAATGGAACCCATTTGGCCAATATCACTTTATTGATTACTTTCAACGTATCGAATTCCAACAACGAGGAAGTCCACATGCTCATATTTTGTTATGGCTTGACAATTATCCTCATGAGGCAGTGAGAGAGACTATGCCAGAAACCATCAAACTCATTGAGCAACTATGCTCTGTTCATCAAACTGATCTCCCTCAACCAATATATGAGAATCAAGTCTACTACCATACATTTGCATGCACTAAACGCGGAGAAGCCACGTACCGCTTCGGTATTCCCTACTGGTCCATTGAAGAAACTCGTATACTCCTCCCAATGTCAAAAGAAGATGGACGACGAGAAATCCTTCGCAAGAAAGCAAGTCATTTACGGAAAGCACTAGAAGAAAAACAATATGATAATCTGGAAACATTCCTGCGCGATCATCAACTGCAACCAGATTCTTATCTCAATGTTATTAGATCCAACTTACAACAGTCGACATTACTTTTCAAGCGATCTTTCCGAGAAATCTATACAAACACCTTTCACCCATGGATCAGTAGTATCCTCAATTCTAGTATGGATTTGCAATTCATATTGGATGAGTACAGTTGCGCGACCTACGTAGTGGAGTACAATGATTATGGCAATTTACTCAAACGTCTAGGTCTTAAACTATTGAATATGGTTGAGTTTTCAGCACAGGAAGCAGCTTGGTATTTACTGCGTCAACTAATGAGTCACTGCAGTCGAGATGTAGTCTATATTCAACCCCTGTGGCCATATGAAAGGCAGAAATCTTGTAAACGAAAATTACGAATGAATGAAGAGAATATTGCACCAAATAGCACTGATATTTGGACTAAGAACATCATCCAAGTTATGAGGAACGGCCACCCGAGTATGATCATCTTTGCCTCGGTGATTTTGTAGCAAATTATAAATCATGTAAATCTTCAACGATTAATATTGATGTCAATGAAGATCGTGAAAACTCAGCTCCGAAACCAAAAAAGAATCGAATACAAGATGACATCCTCGACAGAAATGAAGACCATGACAGTGAAGATGGAGAGACCATTGGTGACATTGCTGATGACGTAATACATCAACCAACTAATGCATATGAAGTGCGAAGCAAATCACACATCATTCGATATCGGGTAATATGATAAAATAGGAGGCTCCTCAAATCGAAAAAATTTATATTTTATTTTAACCTATTCTAACCTAATTTATAACTACTTAATTCCCAAACAACACACAATGCGGAATAGAACACCGAGAACCACACTTCGAGACAAGTAGAGTAAAAATTATTTCAAGAAATTTCTTAGAATGACCAACCAAAATTATTGTGGATNAATTTCTCGGAATGACCAACCAAAATTATTGTGGATTATTTGGAAATTGCATCAGGTTTAGTTATTATCCAGGGCCACGACGTGGACGTACTGATGCCGACCCCAAAAGAAGAGCCTAAGCATCAACCATAAAACGTCCAAGGGCAATAGATTGAGGAATAGGTTCTATTATACCTCCGCCTTCCACCAAAGACAATTGATAATAATCAATAATATTTAATGAGATGATTAAAATTAATTAAAAATAAATAATGACAAAAGACAATGTTGATCCAACATTATTAGTTGGACTCAACTAACAGCCCCTATTCGCCTGGAACAACCAAATTCTGAAACAACAACCGCCAAACAATAGACTATTTGTATTAATCTAACCGCGATCTTCTAGATTAATTTCATAAGGATTCTAGTAGTTACCGAGGATTCTAAGAAAGGTGTTTACCCGCTCTGGTTCTTGGACGGCGTGCATGAAAACAAACTTACTCAATTTGTCGTCAATGTCGCTCGTCCTCACTCCATACTTTGGGTATAAGCTCCTGAATTCTCTCCAGATCCTTCCTATTCCCTGAATATGGGCACCATTGGTGTAATTCACATGTGCGACACTGTGATTTACACATAGATGCACATAATGTGCGGATAGTCCTGAGTATCCCGCCCAACAGTCAGTATACACTGTACTATCAAACGTCACATACTTTTTCACCAGTGAAGTCAGAGTCGCGGCCGAACGGTCAGGGACCCTGTCGATTACTAATCGTCCAGTTTCCCTGTCGTATAAACCCACGATCCATTCCTTCACTTTCGGTCTACGGCCTAGCTTAGTTTTTCTCCCCCCATAACTTAGTTCGTCGATTTCTACTACCATCCCCACCCCACCCAGTCTATCAGCCCGGCTATCGTTGTCCCACTGTGTCAAAACACCGTTCATCCTTCCAACCCAATTACGCACTGTTGCCATGCACAACTTGGATTCGAAACACAAACACTGTAAGGTGATTTTATCATTGTGGATGTATGAAAACATAAGGGTAAATAACTTCCTGAGCGGCATCTTAATCCCAGACAGCACAGAACCATTAAAAATGCTCCCTTTACTATTGCAGTTCTTACGAATTTTCCTGCTCTTATTATCAATTGTGATAAGTGTTTTGTGGCACCGAAACAATTTGAGAGCATAATCTGTGTACATCAGCTCACCACACTTGGTGCAATGAGTATGTGATTTCAGTATACCCGCGTCTCTAACATATTCAATAATAAGCTCGTCATCGAAAGAAATACGATAAAGATCTGCGAGATCCATTTCCAACGATTAAATCTACTATGAAAGTGAACTAAAATACCACTTATGAAACAATAGTTACTCCTTTCACATCAATTTTTGTGCTGAAATTCGAATTTATCGAGTCCGTCCCAAAGTTTTTACGTATATTATTTTAATTAGGGCCAAACAACCCAAAACTATATAAATTAATTAGTTATGCGGAAGAGCCCTTATTACCTCACATTACCTTACAATCATCGACTGTGACAATCCCATGCCCTTGGATTTTTTCAAATTTGGTATCTGGTGGGGGATTCTTCTCGTGAAATTCCTCTTTAACTTCGTGAGAGAAATGATTTTGCCATAATTTTCCAAATCTGATAACTCAATTACATCATCATCAAGTTTTTGAAAGACTAATAATTCTAGTAGCCCTCGTGTTGGTTCAAATTTAAAATTTTTAACACAAATCTTGTTATCATCAAAAGTGATAGGAGTGGTACCCATCATGAAACTCTTTCCAACCAGTGGAATCCTTGAAGTTGCAGTACNTGCTGAAAATCAACGCGGCATCCATCCGGAAGCCAACCACGTCATTAATAATGGCCGCGAAAGCCTCAAAACTAAGATTGCAGTACTATTCTTAACTTTCTCCAAATAATGATCCATTAAATTATAATTATCCACTTGGTCCAAAGTAGACGCATCAAGATCCTCAGTGTCGGCATCGTTCGCAGTACTTATACCAGTATCAGATTCGTTCCGAATGTTTTTCATTTTCATATGAATTGTTCGTGTAGAATTGATAGCTTTTCTCTTCCTCTGATCCCCTGTATCCGTTTATGACGTTGTGGAACCATCTGCTATTTTTTTTTAGTGACTCAATCACAGGTTTGAAAAATGTTTTGGTTACAGCATCGATAGCACTTTCATTAGATTTTATTAACTTTCGTTTGCGACAAATTGCGTCCCTCGCATGAGCCAGCTCACTCAGAATTTCTGTTTCGCATTCAATGTCAACGCTCTTCATGGTGTTGTCTTGTTGAGAAATATCCTAGTACTAATGGTTATCAGATTTATGATCGTTATTTATATCGATAAAGCGATCGAATTCATTTCTATAACGCCCACTCGTCAGCTTATCATCTTTGTTGATAACAAAAAAGCAATATTTATCATCATTCCAACATAGCATACATAATTCTTTGAATTTTGCGAATGGTATATCAGTGTTAACATGGTCGTTGTAGATGTGTTTCATGTTTAATTCATCTTGTTGAAATATTATGAGAAAATTTGCATTATCACGGATGAGATTTTTCGGTTTTCTAGCGTAAGTCTGACAGAGATAGAAGGTATCAATTTTTCAGTGGCGTCCCATACTGAAGAAATTTCTTATGTTACTTTGATTTTTGCAGGCAATATCATCAAAAACCATGATGGAATTTGGTTTAGCACTTTCTGGTTTAATAACTTCCTCATGTTCGCAGAAAGGGAAGTATCCAATCCCTTCTGCAGAAGTGGGAAGTTCTTCGAGGAACTGATATTTCGGCTGATTCAATGATTTTGAATATACATAAATAATTTCACAATGTAAAGCATTTGGATGTGTGATAAGTACTAGCAAAATGTTCGTTTTACCACAGTTAGAAGGCCCACATATCAAAGCGCGAACAGTATTGGGTAATAATGAACCATGACGTTTTTCATTTATTTGATGACCTTGTCCTGTAATAAAAGTAACGAAATTTTTCACGGGTAGTTTCATAGCTTGCTCTTCGAAATTCATGATGTTACTAATTGATGGGACAATAGTTTCATGGTATACAGGGTGTGCCATGGGAATTTGTGAAAACTCTTTGATTATTTTTTTTTACTGGAAACAGGGAAAAAGAGAAGAAATACAGTTCCTGATAGAGGAGAGTTGTCATTTTTATTTCATCATATATTCATTATTGAAACATGTAATGCACCCAACAAAAATAGTGGCTTACAAAAATTCTACGTGACAAGTGCGATTAATAGTAAATGTTTTCGAAATGAGAGCCATCAACACTGGCGCAATAATCCAAACGTTTCCTAAAACCGTGGAATATACGTTCTAATGTTTCCTGTGGAATACCATGAACAGTCTTTTTATTGTTGTTTATCAAATTTTCGATTGTTTTTGGCTTGCTTGCGTAACAAGAATCTTTTATGTAACTCCACAGGAAACAATCACACGGATTCAAATCTGGTGAAAAGGGTGGCCAATCTATTCCCCCTCCACAAAATTTTGCATATCCCAAACGAAGAACTTGACCGCGATAAACTGTATTAAAACTGTTCCATCTGTAAAACTGTATTAAAACTGTTCTGTACTAAAAACTGCTCCATCCTGCATAAAATAAAACCCATTGACAAGCCCTCTTTTTCTAGCATGAGGGAAGAATTTTGTTTCTAACATTCTTTTATACCCATTCCCGGTAACGATAGATTCCAAAAAATGTAGGTAGACACTCTTCATGGAGAGAGCAGCCCAAACAGTGAATTTCTATGGATGAGCAGAGTTCGTAACCAAAAAATTGGGTTTTTCAGATCCCCAAAATCTCAAATTATTGCTGTTCACGTAGTTGTCTAGCCAAAAGTGTGCCTCATCAGAAAAAACAATTGCTGTTTCATGCACCTCGCCATTTTCGAACATTTGTGTCATTCTTTCACAAAATTCTTTCGCCTCAGAATCTCCTCCTCTGTCAAACGCTGATACATCAATATTTTATATGGATGAAGTTTCAAAAAAACGTGGAGGATGCGATGCAACGTTGATTTGGCCAATTTTAAATCTTGAGCGGCTCTCCGAATGGACGAGTTGGGATTTGCCTTGAAATACTGTTCAACTTCATCGACCTTCTCCTCTGTTGCAGCAGAGAATAAGGGACCTGGAAGAGTAGCTCTATGATCATCCAAAGTGCCGTATTCCTCGAAATATTCAATTATTCTAGAAGAAGAATATTATCATGACTAGAAACCAACGGGATTTCTATGAAAATCTGTAATGTGTTTTGTTGTGTTACACAATCAATATGAAAAAAAAATTTATTCTAACCTCCTCTAAGTGGTTTCGCTAGCAACTCGTTTGGATCCAAATTCAGTAGGAAACCCCCTAAAAGCTTCACAGTATTTTTTCCCTCTCGAATAGAAGCAATCGATGAGATTTTTTCTTGAATTGTCAAATCACTCATTACTGCTAACAAACTAAGGCTCCTGCCATAGTTGGAATAAAACTGACTGGCCCCTAGTAAACGTAATACAAACGTAGAGAGTCAAAGTTATTTTGGATGAGTCGGCAGATGAGTTTAGTTTTCACACATTTCTATGGGACACCCTGTATGTAGTAGGATTCTATTAGAGCATTCCTCAGTTTGTCATGGGCCGCACTCGAGGAAAGAAGCCAAAAAACGGAAGAAGTATTGTGAATACGCTTATCAACAAATAACCTTTCGAATTTCATTTGCCTGGCTATCAAGGCTGCGGTCCTGGTACTAAATTGGCTGAACGATTAGCGCGTGGTGATCCCGGAATCAACTGACTTGATAGGGCTTGTAAACAGCACGATATTGCATATTCTACCAATCGTGATAATTTGACCGTTCGACATTCAGCAGATCAGAAGCTTGCCCAGGAAGCTTTTCATCGAGCAGTAGCTAAAGGTTCTACGATTGGAGAGAAAATAGCTGCTCTAGGCGTTGCGAATATCACGAAAGCTAAAGTGAAACTTGGAATGGAAATAAAAACGAAAAAAACTGCATTTCAGAAAAGAAATAAAAAATCTCAGAGGAAAAAGAAATATCCCTTATCTTACGTTGTGGATGCAGTACGATCAATATTGAAACCTGCAGACAAGAATGATATAAAATCAACACTCAAGACTGCTCGTGAAGCTGTGAAAAAAATTGATGGAAGGAAAAATATTCGCTCTCCTCGCGTTCTCTCTATACCCATCAAAGTCGGTGGTATTTGACCCTTCCTCATACCACTATTTGCCGGACTTAGTGCTACCGGAGCTCTTGCAGGTGGAGCTCCTGGGATTGCCAAAGCAGTAAAAGACGCTCGAGCAGCCAGGAAAGAACTCGAGAAGAGTAAACGCCATAACAAAACAATGGAATCTATTGCTCTAGGGAAGGGCTTATAATTTAAATCTCATCGCCAAGGCTTAGGCCTTCGGTTACAACCTGTTCCAAAAAACTTTTAAAGCTATTGACTGCCATTAACTGCTATTGAACTGATCAAGTATGCTACATTTCCGCGGAGTATTCATGAGCGATGATCTCCCGAGAAGTGGACCCCGAAAACATGAGTCAGGGATTGTAAATCTCGATGATCGACATGGTCCTGGAACACATTGGGTAGCGTACAATAAAGTTGATGATGATATTCAATATTTCGATAGTTTTGGAAATTTGAAACCACCACCTGATTTGATTGAATATCTCGGTGATGATAGCTGTATACAATATAATCGTAAAATGTATCAAGAATATGGTACTGTTATATGTGGACATCGTTGCTTGAAATTCCTGAGTGGAGGCATATAAACATTGAAGGAGAAATCAGCACCTAATTTCAGTATGGATAGTGGATCATTCACATTGAGCCTCTCCGGAACATCATCCGTCTTGGAACCTCATTATTTCCCACCAATTGAGCTTTCATCAACATCAAGAGGCTATTCGTTGGGTCTTGTTGAATTGTTACCCTTCAACTCAATTCCCAATATCGATGTGAGAAAAAATAAGTTTACGTCGAAAAACATGAAATTACTATTCCGACTGAGAGTTATGAGATTGAAGACCTTGAAGATTATTTGAAAAAAGCACTCTTACCACTTGGAATTTTCTTGGGTCTGAGGCTAAATAATAGTACTTTGTGTAGTGAAATTAAATGTTCAGACAAGTGATTTCACTCATGATGATAGCATCGCAACATCTTTTAGGCTTCAGATCAAATACACTTGGAAGGAATATCCTGCACATGTCAGACTTACCAGTCGCCATTTTATGAATCAACTCTTTGAGAATTGAATGTAATATCACAACTGGTGCTTACATAAATGGTCGACCTTCCCATACAATTCACGAATTCTTCCCAGCTGTTCCACCAAGATATAAGATCATCGAGAAGCCTTCCACCATCATTTACCGGCCAATCTCTGTACGAACAATAGACAGTCTTCAAGTAAAGTTGGTGGATCAGGATGGTCGCTTAGTGAATTTCCGGGGAGAGATCATATCAATTCGATTACACATCAAGTGTGAATAATGGGTATAGTGTTCAATACAAAAACTGGTGGGGTTTATAAAAACAATTCGCAATGCGTCAATCGACCCAGTCCTCACAGAAAACTCAAACGGTTAACACCTCAAAACATCCAGTTTCTTCAGAGTTTGGGTCTGAAGGTGAAACAACAAAAAACAGCAATGTCAATATCCAATTTTCCTGTATAATCATCGATTATTTCAGACCATGGAGGAGATTTTATCGATCATAAAACCGATCATCTTGGATGAGTCAATAGCTCATTATGAAATTCACGCACATCAATCATATCATTCAACAAGGTTCAATAATTCAGATGAAATTCGCATCCGTATACAGCATCAGGATTTATGCACATTACCCAGCAGAAGTTTACTACATATAGTGGGACAGTTGAGCAAAACCGATGGAAATCCAGTAACCAGTACAAAATATGTCGATAATGGCATATGCCATTTATTCAAAGAGATACGATATGAGTTGAATGGTCTTGTAATTGACCGTTGCAAAAATGTTGGTGTTACCACACTGATGAAAAATTATGTTTCTCAAGGACGAAATCAAAAGTTCATTATGGAAAATGCAGGTTGGTTCATGGAAACAGAAACAGGACAATTAACGAACGATAATGGTTATTTCGATGTGTCTATATCCCTTCACCTCATTTTGGGTTTTGTTGAGGATTATAATAGGATTATCATCAATGCAAAGCATGAATTGATTCTAACAAGAGCCAATACTGATGTCGATGCTGTGAAAGTAACTGCTGCTGCTGATGGTACGAGAGAAAATTTCAAAATATCAATATCCCAAATTGAATGGATGATGCCTTATGTGAAAGCATCAGATAAACAGAGAAGTCAACTATTGAATCAAATTGCCCGTGACAATCCCATTTCAGTGAGCTATCGTACATGGGAATTATATAAATATCCACTCATTCCGGCTACTCAAAAACTCACTTGGGTTGTAAAAACATCTACTCAATTAGAAAAGCCGAGGTATGTTATCATTGGATTTCAAACTGCATGTGGACGAGATGTGCTCAAGGACGCCAGTTAATTCGATCACTGTGACATACGAGATGTGAAACTCTTCCTCAATTCTCAAAGCTATCCGTATGGTAATCTGAACCTTGATATGCAAAATAATCAATATGCTTTACTCTATGAAATATACACTAATTTCCAATCTTCATATTATGGGAAAGAATCAGAACCTTTTTTGAATAAATCTGGTTTTTTGCACCGTGCGCCGCTCATTGTAATAGATTGTTCGAAGCAGAATGAGGCACTGAAATCGGGTCCTGTTGACATTCGCCTTGAATTTAAAACAAAACACCCTTTTCCTCCTGACACTTCAGCATATTGTTTGATTTTGCACAATCATATTATTGAATATAGCCCACTTAGTAGTAACGTGAAAATATTGGTGTAAAAATTGAAACCATTGAAAATGAATAAATAATTTTTTAAAAAGAATGCTTTATGGGTCATTTTATTTATAATTCCTTGTCATACACTTAATTTTAGGTTAAGCGGAAGGATGTGTTAGACACCAATGAATCAGCATGATCCTCCTCCTCTCAGTAGTCAGTGGCTCAGCAGTGTATATTTCTGATTGTTGATGATCTCCAAGATGATAGAGCTGGTACGATTGAGAATGTCGATGATCTCCATGACACTAGTTTTTCAAATGCCAATCCGATTCAGGATGGTACACTTCTGATTGTCGATGATCTCCAAAGATACTCAACGTGGTACGTGTCTGATGGTTGGTAGTCTCTTGATGTATTATTAATGTCCTACCTCATGATGCTGAGAATTACACATAAATTTTAGTAGCAATTAGTGATGCTCACTTGGCGCGAATAATTTTCCGCCTTTTGATTTTTGATTCCTCTTCAGCTAATTGCTCCTTTAGTCTCTTGCGTTTTAACAGAGGATTCACATTTCGATGGAATTTCAATGTAACTCTGCAAGAACCAATGATGCATTCGCTGCACATTTTCAAAAGCGCACTTATAATATTTTATGTGAGCACGGTTACGGGGATTAGGAGATCGCATTTTTACTTCCATATTATATAGAAGCGGACATCCAAAATCTTCTAAATTGGTGACCCTTACACCACCATTTATAAGATTTTCAATCCATTTTTTTTCGCTAGTCCCTTAACAAAGATGGTATCAATGTTGATCAGAAGATTTCTTAGAACAGCATTCAGACAGCTGTATGATAAATCTCCAGAGTTCCAATGCAGACCATTTAAATTATGTTGACACCAGCGATTCAACACTGGATATGGAGGATTGAAAAAAAATGGGGTAGTCCAAATTTTTTTTTTTCATCGCCTAATATGTTGATACTAATCAACTCTTTAACTATAAACTTATTATCTGATTTTTTGAAGCCTTGTACGTCCAAGATGATCTGCATTATTTCACCTGTTTAATTGGTTAAAGGCAGAAAATTGCAGTAATTTGAAAAATGCGAAATAGTCTCTGTCAGATCTGAAAGGGTTCGGAGGAGGATCACCGACAGACATCATAGCAGATTTTATAATGTTTGGAAAGTCTTAAAATCGATGACTATGCGAAATTTTAAGCCTTGCCGATTCTGGATAAGTGACTCAGCGCATTATCCAGAATCGACCCTGTATACTTACTTATCCACGCAACCCCATGGCTGTTTCCACTTTCAGTCAGAGGTGAAAAATATGGATTTGAATGAGTGATACACCAGATGACTCAATCAATCAAACACTGCGGAAACAAGAACCGTATCGGGAAACTTCAAACCGATAGATGGGCCACGACCTTATAGGCTAATCGGGGTCGTAATAGTTGCTAATGAGTCGGAAAAATGTGGAAATCCTGTCTGGTTTAGGGGCCGAGTATGTGAAAATAAAAAAAGACTCAGTTTACTCCCCATAGTTCTCTCCCTTATTCCGTATTTGGGTACTAGCCGTCGCAGCTCTCTCCATACACGCTCAACTGGTGTGTGTGTACCAGTTAACATGTCCACGTCGTTGACACTGTGATTCACATGATAACGTGTGTATCCATTATCCCACAAAGTCACATAACTTGCCCAACACTCAGTTGTTATCACTGATCCACGTTTCACAAACTATTTGATCCTGGATATGAGTAATTGAGCTGAACGATTGGGCACCGTAATGATTATGAATCTCCCCGTTATCCTCTCGCGCATAGGCAACACCCATTGGCTTGTGACTGACCGACCTCTTGGTAGCTTCTTACCACCAAAAATCATCTCGTCAACGTCTGCCATCGCGTCTCCCCCCCCCCCCAATTTCACTTGACCACAATCACTCATCCACCGATCCAAAACAGAACTAATACATGTGATGTATTTGTTAGCTGTTTGTCTTCAGACCTGGGCCTCCAAGGTAATGTCTTCCTGTGTGTAGTTGTCGTTGTGTATGTAGAGTGAAATGATTTTAAATATTTTCGTGATATCGAGTTTCCCCTCAGCAAACCAAGACCCGGAATAAATGCTTACAGAATTATCGCACTTTCGCTTTATTCTTCTACCTCTATTCTTCAGAGTGATTCGAGTCTTCTCATATCTAAATATGTTCTTTTTGAAATCTGTGTACATGTCCTCACCGCACTTCGGACAAGAAGCCCGCGTTTTGATAACGCCCAGACCCCTAAGAAATTCAATGACTCTTTCTTTTTTCGTTGAAATATGGAATAATCCCTCAAGCCACATTTCGACTCTTCAATCTAGCTATTGGGTTGCCACTCGATTTTATTATGTGAATTGTATAATTTTCGTGTGATTAAGAGGTCTAAATAAAATTAAACTTACTATTAAGAAGAGGACCTATACGTTCCAATTACATTTCGAGTTTCCAATTTTGATGGTAAATGGAATGTTATGAAACGTGAGGATATGATGTTTTTAGGGTCATGTCTGTATGTATGTGTGTGACAACTTGGGGTTTTGGTGATCAATTTTTTTATTTTCGAAATACTCTTTTCCGTCGTCTCTATCTAGATCAATCAAAATATATGATGACGTATTGCGCACCTCTTCGGACGATACGAAAATACGTAGCCCTCGGCGATCACATAAACACAACAAAATATTGGGCGCCAGCACGTTCGAAAACGTACAAAATACAAATTCGATGAAAACCAATAATCGAATCGCACCGAAAGGACAACTGCCGACAGCTCAGATCAGCTGCGGAGGCGGCTGGGTTCCACAAAGTGTTGTCCCACTACTATCCTGAAATGACTGGGTCGGATTTATCTGATAGAATAACGAAACCAGAATGTGCGGGGATAAATGATTTCTTTAATGAAACAAACTAAACAATGTGATTCAGTACAATAACAAAAAAAAGATATTTGAAAACCCCCTGTATGATACTTCAATTAGCGGACTTAAATATCGATAATTAATATCACAAAAATAAAGAGACTAATCGAACTAATGACTCGATACAACACAAATTCCCTTACTGCAATTAGTCAAGAAAGATGAAATACTAGTCAAATCAAGAGAAGTCAAAATCAGTAAAAATAAATGTCCAGAAAGCATAAAACTAACTAGCAGAAGTGTCGTTGAATCGATTATCACAAGAGGGAATCTACTGTTATTCCGAGCTATAAATGCCTCAACAGAAGTCGTTACGGATAATAGTTCTGATTTCAGTGAACGACAGTTGGAATCGCTTCGCGGGAGAAAACAATAATAATATCCGTAACCCAAACGCTAGGTCACGCAACAACAAAAACCCTGGCGTCGGTAATGACGCGACAATCCCAACACCGTTTTTCTCCACAAAAAAAATTAACTCCGATACTGAGTCTCAAGTGACAAAAGAAAATTCGACTTATTCTCAGACCCCAAGAAATATAACGAAATATAAAATTACAATAAGGTGCCGAGAAATCCACATCCGATCCTCGACAACAAGCGAAACGAGAGTCACGATACTAATTTTCTAATCACTGAATTTAATCGCTAATTCTGACACAAATCATCCAAGATGAAAAATAAATCAAATAAAATCCAATTATAATTCAATCCAGACCCGATAAATACTCCGCCGAGCAAGAGACAAGATATCGCCAAAAATCTAACGGACAAACGAAATGGCATCATTCGCCATGGACCCAAGCTTCCATATAAATCATTATATTACGATATCGTTGACTCACACTCAGTGTGGAGTTACAAAATAAATTCAGATTTAATATTCCACCGGTCGCCAGAGTATAGAATCTCTTGCCGATGACTCCAAAAAGCCTCAGGACTCCCAAAAAATTAGTCGAACCCCGGTAAACGTTGGAAATTAGACCTCGAAAGAAAGTTAATTTATCTCCAACAGAATCCAAAATTGCGAACCGTTCCGAACACCCAAACGAGAAGTAACTCCACCGGNTTATGGATTAATCAATTTAATCGGTTATTGCCGACCTTGATTGCCGATTAACAAAATAATCGAGAATATTCCAATTTTACTCTTGATTACCAGAATAATCAAAAAAATTTGTCTTCAGATTATGAAATCTTTGGCTTCCGGATGGATGCCGCGTTTGGATTCAGCGTTGCGCCGACGTTTCGCAAACATTGCAGTCTGCATCTTCAGGGCTATGAGCTCCGATTCTGAGCTCCGATGTCTAGGGGTAGTCCTTATATGCCTTCCCTTGTGGCGGTGGGGGAAGGGTAAGGGGGGGGTGGTCAGCCAATCATATATTTTTTGATTGACCAGCTGATCAATTTTGATTGGCTGACCACCACCCCCCCTTCCCCTTCCCCCACCACCACAAGGGAAGGCATATAAGGACTACCCCTAGACATCGGAGCTCAGAATCGGAGCTCATAGCCCTGAAGATGCAGACTGCAATGTTTGCGAAACGTCGGCGCAACGCTGAATCCAAACGCGGCATCCATCCGGAAGCCAAAGATTACATAATCTGAAGACAAATTTTTTTGATTATTCTGGTAATCAAGAGTAAAATTGGAATATTCTCGATTATTTTGTTAATCGGCAATCAAGGTCGGCAATAACCGATTAAATTGATTAATCCATAATTGATATCCCAATTATTTGATTTATCTGATTAATTTTTAATCTCATCCGGTAAATATATGATTATTTATGTAACCATTAATCGAAGCTGGAGATTATTCGATTTTTTAATTAACCACTACTCGAGATCCTGAATTTTTCAATTTTATAAGCAATCAGTAATTGAAATTCACAATTATTCGATTACTCAATTAATTATTCATTGACAATGAAAAATACTTGAATAATAAAAGAATTATGTATCAGGATTGTATGTATATTTGATGTTTTTTGTATTCTTGTATCCATTTATTATGAGTGCTGATCTTGTGGTCGTGGATAGAGGACACTCCACCGTATAGTGGAAATAAAATCTCTTGATAGCATAACATAACACAATACATTTAATGATAATTTTCCAATAATTTTCAACAAGGCACATTACCGACGAATCATCTCGGATATTAACAAAAAAAATAGATTCTAGATTCTCATAATTAACAAAAACGGAAATAAATTGAAATTTCCCTCGTTTCCCGCCATACATGCACGAAATTTTTATGCAACTTTGAACTAAAAAAACAAATATCATAAATGACTAACAAACAAAATTATATGTCAAAATATGTGGCTTTCTCTAAAAAACTCTATTGATTTTCTTTGAAACTCTACAAGAATTCTGAGATTTTTATTACATTTCTATTGAAAAATTTCATTTTTTGCACCAATTTTATTAAAAATTCTGCAATTTTCCTATGCATTTGTTAATAGATATTTGTTCATAGAATAAAGCCGATGAAGGTCGATGTTTCTATATAACGTATTCTTTTGGAATTCTTCTTATGTGAATTTTTGGGAATTTTCCAAGTTTCATTTTGTGATTTTATTATGAGGAACAAATAAAATAACAAAAATTTGAAACAAATTTGATTGCATTTGATATAATAGAATGGGAAAAATCATGATATTAAATTTAAAAAATATAATAAAAAAGGTCTTCCCGCCTCATTTTTCCTAAAAAGATGAGTATTTAGTAATCTGACAGAGTAATCGATTAATTTTCAATTCTGATTACGAATTATTCAATCAAAGAAGTCTTGAGTTGAATTAACGTGTAATCAAATAATCAAATAATTTCTCAGTCAAATCAACGCTTAATGAAATAATTGAATAATTTTTTAAATTGATTGACGATGGATGAATTATTAAGTAATCAAGCACATTTACGTTATGATTATCGATTGATTAAATATTCAAGAGTTTTGAGTCCTGATTGCCGATTTGTCTTGTAATCAAAAAATCAGTGCAGAGATTAATGGATTACAAATATAATCATCAATCTGAGCTGTAATCATTACCAAAGTAATGATTAATGCCGATCCCTGACCGGGACGCTCTACCACGCGTTTCCCCGATTTCTCAAAATCCAGCCCTCTGATTGGCTGTTTGCGACACCGACTCAATCTCTAATTTGGAGGTTCGTACCGTACGAAACCCTCCATACCGGAAACCCACGTGGTTGCCACTCTCCTCTCAAATGCCAATGAGACGGAAATACACAACATTTTATACGGCATAAGCTATCAAAAATCATCAAATAATTAATATCAGATAATAAAATTATTCGGCCCTTTAAATGATAGTCCGATATAATAATTTTTAATCAGATGAGTCCACCACTTGAGCCCTCCAAATTCTGGCTCCATTAGCTGGAGCCGCTGCACGGTCAACCTGCGTAACTTCTCAAACAGCGGGAAGAGTTGAATCCAATTCGTAAGTCCAACCACTTGATCAACGCTATTCCGAGACCCATCTCGAACTCCAACCTCCCAAAATTGACTTCCATCCTTCACCGGCTCCATCCAGCTCCAGCCGATGTGTTCCGATAAACGGCAGAATCAGAATGATTCGATAAAAACAAAAGAATTAGTAAAAAGGTCCAAAAATACAAAAATTCCGACTCTCGCTTCGCCTTTGAAGTGACCTCTCGTCTGGATGATTGAACAGAACCGCAGAACGGGCGAATCAAAAAATAACCTGTTACAATATATACCCGTTCAGACGAAATTTGAAGATATTGCCGTTTTTCCGTTTTTTTATGAAAAATCTGGTTTAAACGATAACTCAATAAAACAAACAGGGTTGTAAGCCTTTTTGGCAGAAGCCATGTGACATTCACTTTTATTTTCTACCAATTCCATTGGTAATGTGGAGGTGAGCAGATTGATGGAAAGAGGTCTAGTCCAACGTTGAACGAAATAGAGTTTATTATTTTCCTTTGAGTTTCTTTTTATGTACAAAATATACAAAGTTATGAGAGTGTACATCGTAAGAGGACTTGTACTCTGTGTGATGAAGTTGAGTGTTCGAATGATGAATGTGGAATGATGATGAGTGTGGAAAGTATGCGAAAATTTGGAGAAGGGATGAGTGAAATCCTGGCTTCCGATTGGTTCGGCGTTGTATTAGGTGTACAAATAAGTTTTAGGACACTTTGCAAAAAATTTAAAATTCATTTTCGAAAAAAAGTAAACTACATTTATTCATCAAAATCAAACCCAATAGAATAATCTCCATCATTTTGAATAACCTTCAGCCATCTGTTAGGTAATTCACGGATGCCTTCCGCAAAGAAAGTTTCATCTTGCGAGACGAGGAAATTATCGACCCATTTTTGCACTTCTTCAAATGTTGTGAATCGCACATCAGTCAATTCGTTTTGCATCTTCCGAAACAAGTGAAAATCAGTTCGAGCTAAGTCTGGTGAATACCCCGGGTGTGGCACAACTTCCCATCCAAGAGCCATTCACGTATCTTTGACCGGTTTATCCACATAAGGCCTGGCGTTGTCATGGGGCAATTTTACTGGACGTTTTCTTTTGCCAGTAAATGGAAGTTTTTGTTCAATTTCTTCGTTCAATCTTATTAATTGTTGACGATAGCGATTGACAGTAACTGTCTCGCCAGACTTCAAAAGTTCATAATGCAGGACGCCTTTCATATCCCACCATATACACAGCATGATCTTCTTACAGTGAATATTGCGCTTCGGTGTCGATGTCGTCGGCTCGCCGTGGTTCACCCAATGATATTTGCGTTTTGGATTATCAAAATAAATCCACTTTTCACGGCCGGTCTCAATTTTCCACAAAAAAAGACTTTCTATGTTGCTTATTGTAAAGATTCAGACATATGTCAAGTCGGTTATCTTTATTTTCTTGACTCAAAAAGTGTGGCACGCACTTTGTTCCTTTTCGAATCTTTCCTATTGCGTTTAAGCGGTAGGAAACGGTCTGTTGAGTGACTCCAAGCTGTTTTGCAAGTTGTTTTTCCGTCTGGCAAGAGTATTCATCCAGTAACGCTTGTAGTTCCTGTTCATCCACCCTTACAGGGGCCCCGGTGCGTTCACGGTCACTAACGTCGAAATCACCTTCTTTAAATCGCTTATACCAATACTCACATGAATTTTTAGATACAATGTTGTCCCCAAGAACAGAACAAATCGATTGACATGCTTTCCTGACAGTTTTTCCTTGATGGAATTTATAGCGAATGCAGTGTCTAATAAATAGCTTATCGGTCTGCATGTTTTATTCACAGAATTTAAGGTTATGTTTATGACTCCCTTGTTTTGATACTACATAACAAATCCCGCCATATCATATGTAAGCGGTAACATTGAATTACTTTCATGACACGGATTCGAAGTGTCCTAAAACTTATTTGTACACCTAATATATTCATCTCAGTATGACCACTGATTTTTTTAAAGATTTTTTGGTGCATGATTCCAGCTGTTATGATTTTTTTCCTTATTTTCGTTTAAAATTACATAACTCACTCAAAAAAGAAGCGATTGGAATGCTTTTTTTTAAACATGTGTTTTTAATCAAGTTTTTTGTGCCATAACGGGAATATTTTTTTTATGCCTCATATTATATGGCAAATTTGGAAAAAACCTACTAAAATTGATAGTTTTTCAAGTTCGACCCGATTTAAAATTCTCAAAAAAATTGAGTACATTTGAAATGATGAATAACGAAAAAATACCAAAGGGGAAAATGGGCCTCCAATGGTATGTCATAGCTTCGATCATTTTCCATATGGAAGTCGATTTTTCAGGTTTTCAGGGACTAAATAATTACATGAACGGAAAATAAAATGTTTCTCTATATTCAGTATGAGAAAAAGACTATTTTATTTTTCTAATTAAACAAGTTCAAATATTACAATGAATTGCCGCTTCACAGACCTATCGACGGATAACAGTAAATGATTTGATTTTATCACTTCGTGAAAATAATTTCACATTCAAAATTCCCAACTCTTTGGAATGACACAGTGGTACTTGTGGGTTCCAGGTAGTGGCCTAGCACTCAAGAAACGATTTCTCAAATCATCGATAGCTTGTTCATATTCCTCTTTAGGGATATATTCAGTTTTGAGATGAGTAAAATGTCTTGAAGCCCATCCATAAAGTTCATATGGTCTTGTGATTTGACGATGGTGAGGAAGTTGAAGGCTAGCTCGAGCGGCAGCCCCTTTCAAAACTCCACCAACGCTATCACACGGTCCCTTACCGTGAACAGTGGCAAAAAAATGCCATTCGGCATCAACACTGTAATCCGTAATTTATGATAAGCAATGTTGATAAAATTCTTAAAGTTTTTGAACTGAGTGGCAGCCCTATCTGAGAAGTAATAGATCTTCACTGGATTTGAATTTATTGATTTTATGAACTGAATGAGTTTCTTGGTATTCACGAGAACTGCTGCATCATGGAGCAAATGATCGGAAATTATTGTAAGACTTTTATGAATAACGTTCTCTCCTTATAATAAATGACGATAGTATAAATGGTTGCCGCGTGATTGTTCCATTGGAAACCCGGAGCAGCGTCTTGCACAAATGATGCATAATTTTCTGCGAAATAACAAATGACCAAAAATTCTCCATCCACCAATGATTCCCTCAACTCCTTAATGTAATTACCTTGCTCTTTTGCGATAAATGTGTGAGGCAAAAGTGCAATCATCTTTTCACAAAAATCATCAGTGAATTCAACATCTTGCGTCACAGTCACTAGCGAGCTACGAGGCTTCGAAACCCACTGCTTACACACAATTGTGTCAATATCATTCACTACCAGTGTGTTTTTGATGGAGTGTAACGTTTCGAAACTTGGACAATGTTCACATGTTCTTAAATAACATTCAGGAGTTGCGTCGTAACAAATCATGAAGTCAATGCAATTACTGTGATGGTCCAATGGATAACATGTGTCACTTGTCTAAGATTTCAAGTTCGAATCTATAGACATTGAAGAAAGTAGATAGAAAGTAATACCTTCATGCACAACTATTCTAGCTTCATCGAAATTATTAATTGATAACATACCAAGCATCATTAGTTTGATATTTTGGTGCATTGCGCAGTAGTGTAGTAATACGGGTTCTGAGGCAACGTTTTTGGCGTCGACCTGGTCGTTGGGGCCCAGTAGGGGGGTCAGATGAAAGTGGGTGGGTGGGTGGTTGATTAATTCGCGGGGTCGCGGTTCAATTCGCGGTTTGATTCGCGGGGTCGCGGTTCAATTCGCGGTTTGATTCGCGGTTTGATTAATGAATTCGCGATTTTTTCCCTCGAAGTGACGAAAGGGTTGATTAATTCGCGGTTTGATTCGCGGTTTGATTAATGAATTCGCGGTTTTTCCCTCGAAGTGACGAAAGGGTTAATTAATTCGCGGTTTGATTAATGAATTCGCGGTTTTTCCCTCGAAGTGATGAAAGGGTTAATTAATTCACGGTTTGATTCGCGGTTTGATTAATTAATTAATTAACTAATTAATTAACTAATTAATTAAAGCACGAATTAAACTGCAACCCTCACAAGAAACCCCCAAGAAATTAATTAAAAAAGAAACACTGTTTTTACTATTATTGTTTTTATTTCATCTTACATAAAAATTGATGTTCATTCCAATCGCCTTCTTTTTACATCAACACCATCACCCTCGTCCATTTGCTCACCCATTGGCTCGTCAATGGACTCTTCCTCCGTGGACTCATCAGCGTCTTCATCACCCCTGAGGAACCAATCATCACGCTCATCCATCGGCTCGTCAATGGGCTCAAGCTCCATGGGCGCATCAACGTCTTCTTCATCCCTTATGAACCAATATTCATCATTATGCCTTGTGAGGGTGGCAGAAGGCTCCAATGACACTACTACATCACCAGGCGCATCATCGACATGCATAAGCATGATAGCCCTGGCTGTAGCGAGCTCCAGAAATGCCCTATCATACGTATCACCTCAGCNAATGACACTACTACATCACCAGGCGCATCATCGACATGCATAAGCATGATAGCCCTGGCTGTAGCGAGCTCCAGAAATGCCCGATCATACGTATCACCTCAGGCTGCAGGTATCAACACCTGGGGTGTGAGGATGATGAGCCCATCAATCTGTAACAAAAAAAAAGATTAAAAAATGTATCGATGAAAATTTATCAATCTTTTTTAGTAAAGAAATTGAATCCGCTGACCTAATCAACCAACTGATTAATCAACCAACTAATTATGGTGAGCACGGGTCACAAAAACCAATCAATTAGGGAAAGGTCGGTAAAAATAAAACAATCTTCTTCAAATCCCAATATTNTCACAAAAACCAATCAATTAGGGAAAGGTGGGTAAAAATAAAACGATCTTCTTCAAATCCCAATATTTTTCGATTATAAACTAAGATATTGGTATTCAGAAGATAGGTTTAAGCTAACTTTAGACGTTAAGACTAACTGTCATACAATGATAAAAATAATTACTTACGTGAGATTGCACATAAATCTCCCTCTCATCATTCTCCTGAGGCTCTGGATGTTCCTGTAGTCGTTCCTCAGGGTCTGGAAGTTGCGGTTCCTCAATGACTTCCGGCAGGTGATGCTCATCAGCCTGTAATTGAGGACCATTGTAATGATCCTCAGGTTCATCACCACTATCCAAACCCGAACCGTCACCAAAACCCTCATCCCGATTTGGCCTGTTTGGGAACCACACTCCATAGAAATCCTCGCCCAAGAGGAACGTGTGGGAATTGGTCTCCTCGTCTACCACTAAATATCCGACAGGCTCCATATTCAGTGCGATGAAATGGTCTGCTCCGGTTCGTCTGATACGGGAGTCGAGGTAGTGTTGGGCTATTGCCCGTGCAACTTGATTTAACACAAATCGTTCACCGCACTGATGCACCCAAACCCACGGACACCACACATTTGGCTCAATCATCACATACCCCCCAATATTCGCTTCCATCACACCGAAATTGTCCTCAACTTCTTCACGCACAGGATTCATTTTTCACTCGAAGATGTTTTCCACTTAGATGTCGATAGTAAAGTGTCTGCAAAGGTGGAGGGTCAGTTCTCCAAAAACTTCGGATACCCCCCCCCCAAATGGACATAGTCCTAGACAAATTGTACACATTGTAGTATGAGGAGTTTTTCTAAAAAAATTCTCACTCGGTGTAAAACTGATAACGATGGAAATGTGATTGTAACACGCGGTCTACTTGGAGACTCACATGTATTTACAACACCAAAAAACAGGATGTTTGACAAACTGGAGCAGAGGGATTCTGCAATACCTTATCACACCACAAGGATTACATGGTATGCAGGTCTTTTCCCGAAATCGTTATCTGTTGAAAAACTAATAATGTGTTGGAAGGGAGCCGAACGCAATCTTTTGTTTACATAGACTTTTTCGGTTTACCTGGGAACGCACGTTGTACTCACAACCCTAAGAACATGATGTTTGACAAACTGGAGCAGAGTTTTCGGACCCTTTGATATCCTATCGCGCCGCAAAGATTAAATGTTATCCTGGACATTTTTCAGCTATTTTTTTTCCCACGAACAAAAAATGTTGCTATTTTGTTAATAATTTTCCATGAGTCACATGATTCTTTTTCAACCAATCACGTAAGATTTTACAGAGTATACAAGCGTAGGCACACCCACATATGTATGTATATAAACAAATTTCACATTGATTTTTCCGCTAGTTCTTTAGTGTCTTTATCATGACCAACATGGATCCTAACGCGTGTAAAAGATTATTAAGGTCATTGGAGGATGCGTATGAAATAGTGAAAACGAATAGGAGACCCAGGGAAATTCAACAATGGCTTAATCACATCAGAGGACATTCGAAAGAAATTAATGCATTATTGAAGAGGAGTGCGAGTCATAGTGAGAAAAGACGTTTAACTCACATGTTAGGACGACTGAAAGCGTTCTACGCAAGATTCAGAAACTTGGAAGTGCTAGGAGGAGACTTAAGGGGTAATTTAACTGATAGAGTCCGATGGGAGGACTTACAAAGTGTTTTTGAGGGTCGTATGAGAACAGGAGTGATTATTAACGTGAAAAATCCAGACATACCCAAATTTTTAGATGATGCTAGACGAATGCTCTGTGTACGTTTGAAAAATGCATTGAAACAAGAAGGAAGTTTGAAAGTGAATGTAGTGTTAACGTGTAAATATGAAATTAATAGAGATGAACATCTCATTGAAGAAGAAAAATATTTCAGTACCAAGAATGAAATAATTCTTGATTCAACTGATATTAGGCAGTGGTTTGATGAACACATAAGAGAAAAACTTCTTGTGAAAGCGGATGAGTTCCAGGAAAGAGACTCAGGCTGGAGATTAGTTGACGTCATTAATTTAGAAGTGAACATAAATAAATATAATCCATTGCGCGGAGGATCTAGCTTCGTTGAACTACCTGAATGGATTAAAAAGAAACATGCTGTCGTGAACGTTCAAAATAAAGACGATGCCTACTGCTTCTTATGGTCCATTATGGCCGCTCGCTGTAACGTTCGAGATAAGCAACGAACAAACTCATACCCCTCTTTCAGCACTGACATGAAAAGCTTTGGTAACTTCAATTACCCCATGGCATTAAAAGACATTCCCAAGTTCGAGAAAATGAACGAATTGTCGATTAATGTATATGGAATCGACAGTGACGAAGAATCAGAGAAAAAATGGATTGTGCCCCTTTATTTGAGCAAAAATCTTCCAGCCACACTGCAAGAGGAAGAAAGAACAATTCACCTTCTCATGATTGAAAAAGACGACATCCTCGATGGTGAACAGGAAAGAATGCATCACTACACATGGATATCGAATTTGTCTTGTTTAGTTGGTGCACAAATTACAAAAGTTGAACGTAAAACAATCATATGTGACAGGTGTTTGTGTCACTTTTTCAAGAAAGAGGCCTACACTAATCATAGGGTCGATTGTGTATCAATCAATAAGTGTCGAATGATTTTTTCTCATCGTGGTGAAAAATATTTAAAATTTCAAAATTTCAAAAATCAACTGACTGTTCCATTTGTTGTATACGCTGATACTGAGTGTTTATTGGAAAAAGTGTCCGATGACAATGATGTAAATACGAAAATATAATAAAATCATTTACCATTCAGTGTTGCATTTTATGTGAAATGTAGCTATGATAACTCAAAATCGGAACCCTCTATTTATCGTGGAAAAAACTGTGTAGAGTGGTTTATTTAGCAGCTACATATTTTAGCTATAAAAGTTGATGCTGAATTACAGAGAAATGAGCCGATGAGAGCGAGCATTTAATGCAGCTAAAAATTGTTATATTTGTGACAGAGCATTCACCGAAAAAGCAGTGAAGCATCGTGATCATTGCCACTTCACAGGCAAATATCGTGGTGCTGCTCATCCCGGCTGTAATCTGAATTATACGGAATCGTGTGTAATCCCAGTAGTTTTTCACAATTTGTCAGGTTATGACTCACATTGTTTTATTAAATCTCTTGCGAAACAATTCCAAGGCGCAGTGACATTAATCCCAATTAATAAAGAGAAATACGTTTCCTTCACGAAATCGGTCAAATCGACAGGAGTCCACTTGAGATTCATTGACTCATTCCGTCTTATGGTAAGCAGTATTGATCAACTTTCGTCATATTTAGAGGATGAAAAAAAGAGAATCACAACCATTACCCCCAAAAACGACAATTCGAACTCTTTACACACAAAGGAGTTTTCCCATACGAATACTTAGATTCATGGGGGAAATTAAGTGAACGCCAATTACCTCGGAAAGAAGACTTTTATTCTCGATTGAATGATGAGAAAATATCAGATAAAGATTACAATCATGCATGTGATGTATGGAGAAATTTCGACATCAAGACACTCGGTGAACACGTGGATTTATATCTGAAAACTGATGTCTTGTTGCTGGCCGATATTTTCGAGAATTTTCGATGAAGTTGTTTCGCCTCATATAACTTGGATCCCCATCATTATTATACTGCACCAGGGCTGCCGTTTGATGCAATGTTAAAAATCACTGGAGTTCAATTGGAATTATTGCAAGACCCTGAGATGCTCGTTTTCATTGAGAAAGGCATTCGAGGAGGACTGTCGCAGTGGTCAAACCGATATGGAAAGGTAAATAACCACTACATGGGAGCTGATGAATATAACCCTGAAGAAGAAAAATCGTATTTGATGTATCTGGATGTAAACAACTTATATGGAGCAGCAATGAATCATCATTTGCCGAATGGGAACTTCTGTTGGCTGGAAGATTGGTCATCCCTCAACGTTCTGAAGATTCCAGATGACTCAGAGACTGGATACATCCTGGAGGTTGACCTGGAGTACCCACGGGAATTGCATGAAGAGCATAAAGATTTACCATTGTGCCCAGAGCATATAATCCCCCCAAACGGTCAATCAAAGTTACCAAAATTATTGATGACTTTAAACTCAAAAAAAAAATCACGTCATTCATTATGCGAATTTAAAATAATATTGTAGTTTGGGCTTGAAAATTACTAGAATTCATAGAATCTTGAAGTTCTCACAGAGCTTATGGTTAAAAAAATATATTGATTTAAATACTAATTATCGAAAAAATTCTCAGAATGACTTTGAAAAATTTTTTTATAAATTGA
The DNA here is from genome assembly GCF_001412515.2 of Diachasma alloeum. Lineage (NCBI taxonomy): Eukaryota > Metazoa > Arthropoda > Insecta > Hymenoptera > Braconidae > Diachasma > Diachasma alloeum. The sequence continues at coordinate 169,364 of NW_021680687.1, read as the reverse complement.
TGAATAACGCGGTTTTCGGAAAAACAATGGAAAATGTCATGAAACATCATGATGTGAAACTCGTATCAAGATGGGATGGACGATGGGGTGCTGAGAGTTGGATATCGAAACCCAACTTTCATAGTAGTATTATTTTCGATAAGGATTTGGTAATAATCCAAATGAGCCGAACGAAAATTAAATTTAATAAACCATTATACGCAGGCTTTAGTATTCTAGATATTTCCAAAAAATACATTTATGATTTTCACTATAATTATGTGAAAAAAACTTTTAAGGATAGGGCAAAACTATTGTACACAGATACGGATAGTCTTATTTATCATTTCAGAGTAGAGGATATTTATGAAATTATGAAAAATGATATTGATAAATTCGACACTTCTGACTATCCAATAAATAATGTATATAATATACCTCTAAAGAATAAGAAGAAATTAGGTGTAATGAAAGACGAAAATCATGGCAAGATTATGACTGAGTTCGTGGGGCTCCGAGCAAAAATGTATAGTTTTAAAGTGTCTGGTGAAGATCGAGAAAAATCGCGGGCCAAAGGAGTGAAAAAATCAGCATTGAAACGTATTACATTTGAAGACTATAACGCCTGTTTAGACCAACATAAAAATGTGTGGATATCACAGAATATGATTAGATCCATCAAACACGATGTGTTCACGATCAATCAAATTAAACTAGCACTGAGTTGGCATGATGATAAGCGCATTCTCCTGCCAAATACGACAGATACTT
>NW_021680687.1:167839-168062 GCF_001412515.2 Diachasma alloeum | reverse complement strand
CCGTGTTCAGGAAATCCACAGCCTGACAGAGTGTCACCGCGAGGACTTGTAACACAATAACCTTCACGATCATGTTGTCTAGCTCAACAAACACAAACATGATTTTAAAGATGAGTGGAGGCTGATATAGTGCTCGCTACCCCCCACCTCCATTTTTTTTATTGTTCAATATTTATCCAACTGTTATGACTGCTATCGAATCCCAGCCATTTAACATAATGTC
>NW_021680687.1:166390-166634 GCF_001412515.2 Diachasma alloeum | reverse complement strand
TGGGCCTCGATTGTGGCAGCCACTATCAGACGTCAAGTGGCGACCAAACACGTCAACACTCATTTCGCAAATGACAACAGATGGTAATGTGCATATTCTAATATATAATCCCCACCTCGCGAAGTTCTTCAATAATTGATATAATTTCATTATCATGACTAGGATTTCCAGCTCTTTGTGATGCCACTAGTAATCGAAGACGGTCCACAAGTTCATTTGGATCATCCCAATAAATGTAGTCCAC
>NW_021680687.1:150402-163804 GCF_001412515.2 Diachasma alloeum | reverse complement strand
GGATTGAGTGCCACGGGGGCATTAGCTGGAGGAGCTGCTGGAATTGTTAAAGCTGTGAATAGTGCCAAAGCCGCCAAACAACAACTCGCCAAAAATAAGAGACATCATGAAACTATGGAGGCTATCGCACTCGGCAGAGGTTTACATCTTAAACCTTATAAAAAGGGAATGGGCTTGTATTTGAAGCCAAAAAACTATTAAAGATGCTACCACGCAGGGCTCTGACTGACGGGGATATTGGAAAGTATGCAAAACTCATGGAAATTCCCCATTTCCGTGGTGTTTTCATGCGCAATGATCTACCGAAAAATGGTCCATTGAAAAATGAGTCAGCCATCATCAATTTGGATGACAAGAAGGGTCCTGGAACTCATTGGGTTGCCTACAAGAAAGTGGGGAACGATGTTACCTATTTCGATAGCTTCGGGAACCTGCAACCTCCTACAGAACTCTTCAATTACCTTGGAGTTGGTAGCATAAAATATAATCACGAACGTTTCCAGAACTGGAATACCTTCAATTGTGGACATTTATGTTTGGCATTTCTCAATGGATGCCTATATAAGAGCAAACGTTGATGACTTTTACTTAGTCGATGTTCAGAAATCATGGGTGATTCATTCACATTGACAATCTCAGGGGTATCATCCGTGTTGGAGGTGCAATATTTTCCACCAATCGAACTTTCTCCTCAGAAGAATTATGTTCTTGGACTCGTGGAATTTTTAACTTTTAATTCCATTCCAAACGTTGATACGAGCAATAATAAATTGCACATAGGTGATACAATCCTCACCATTCCGACGGGAAGTTACGAGATCGATGATATCTCAAAATTTATTGTAAGAAGTGTGGAAAAGGATAATATTGATATAAAAATCAGAAGTAACAATAACACGTTACGGAGTGAAGTGTCATGCAATAAGGATTTGGACTTGAGGCCTGCAAATTCGATCGGTCGTCTCCTTGGTTTTACCCCTAGGGTTTTAGAGGCCCATAAAACTCATCAGTCTGATCAGCCTGTAGCCATTCTCAAAGTGAACGCTCTACGAGTTGAATGTAATATCACCACTGGAGCATACAACAACAGTGATAAAGTTCATACAATTCATGAATTTTTTCCTGTGGTGCCCCCTGGGTATAAAATTGTCGAAGTACCATCGCAAGTTATTTATTTACCAGTGTCTGTAAAAACGATAACCGATTTACAACTCCGAATCGTTGATCAAGACGGGGACTTGGTGAATTTTAGAGGCGAAACAATTACCATCAGGCTACACATCAAATCTATTGTATAATCATGGGCATAGTATATAATCGTAAGATTGGCTACTCCTATAAAAGCCCCCAATCATGCCTCGCTTCAATCACTTCGCATGCTGGTTTCAAGGGGTTAACACCTCAGAACGTGAAGTTTCTCAAGAGTCTCGGTCTGGCCGTAAGAAAAAGTGGAAAAAACGTTTTTGTCAAGTAAAAATCTTATTCGCCTGTTGTATACCATGGAGGAAAGCCTGAATATCAAACTCCCCCCGGTGTTTGAAGATTCCATCGCTCACTATGAGATCCATGCACATCAGCCATATACCTCGACGGCACTGGATAATAGCGATGAAATTCGCATCACTGTACAAAATCAAGATCTTTGTATTTTACCAAGTAAAAGTTACTTGCACATCACGGGTAAATTGCTCAAATCGGACAATGCCATCTCTACAACTACAAGCTTCGTGAATAACGCCATTTGTCATCTATTCCAAGAGATCCGCTATGAAATTAATGCTATTGAAATTGATAAAGTGAAGAACGTGGGGATTACTACTCTCATGAAAAATCTCGTGTCATTAACACCAAATCAAAGTATCTCAATGGAAAATGCCGGATGGTTGGGTGTGCAAGAGAAATTGAGTTTAACTGATGGCAATGGTTGCTTTGACATCTCCATCCCATTGGGCATGTTGCTGGGATTTGCTGAAGATTATCGGAAAATCATGGTCAATGTGAAACATGAGTTGGTTCTAGTCAGAGCTCGCCATGATAACAATGCTTTGATTCAAACCGCCAAAGAAGATGTGAAGATCAATTTTATGAGAATTGAGTGGATGGTTCCATATGTGTCATTATCGGATACTAAGAAGATTGAGTTGCTCAATTTCATCCAGAAAGATCCCGCAATATCGATGAGCTTCAGATCATGGGAATTATATGAGTATCCAATGCTTCCAGCGACAACAAAACACGTGTGGACGGTGAAAACCGCAACTCAGCTTGAGAAACCACGTTATGTCATTCTAGGCTTCCAAACAGATCGAAAAAATAGAAATAAGAAAAATGCTAGCAATTTTGATCATTGTAGTATCATCGATGTGAAATTATTCCTAAATTCCCAACGTTATCCATATGGAAATTTGGATGTAGACATGACTAAAAATCAGTATTCGATACTATATGACATGTATTCAAACTTTCAATCATCATATTATGATCAACAAGCGAATAATCCATTATTGACAAAAGCACAATTTGCAGCGATTACACCCCTGGTAGTCATCGATTGCTCTAAACAAAATGAATCCTTGAAATTTGGACCTGTGGATGTCCGCCTGGAGTTTGAAACAAAAATAAGTTTTTCTCCGGAAACAGCTGCTTATTGTCTCATTTTGCACGATCGAGTAGTACATTACAACCCGATAAGCGGAGGAGTAAGAAAAGTAATCTAAAGAGGAGGAGGGGCGAGAGGGGTATAAATTCTCATCACGATAGAAATATTTCATCAGTTGCGATGGAGGTGCTCGTGGACGTACAAGGTTTCCAAACGCTCTCCAACGAGTTCATCGTGAAGGAATTCGGATACACAGTTTTGGATTCTGGTGTAGGATACCCTAACGTTTGGTTTTTCAAGCCCCCATGGAGATTCTCCAGTTTATCAGCGAAGTATAGGAGGGTAGCTTTGTGGCTTGAGCGTCATCATCATGGATTACCCTGGAGCTATGGGAATAGATCATACGAGCAAGTTGGACAATTAGTGCAAAAGTGGGAAAATATTGGTAGAATTTATGTGAAAGGGGAGGAGAAAAAAGAGTGGTTGAAAAAAATTTCTGGTCCTGTATTAGCACCGCTAGTAGTTAATATTGAAGAAATTTTCGATGATTGCCCATCACTAGCCAATTTCAAAGATTTACCATCTCGTACTTGTCCATTCCATAGTTATAGAGACGACAACAAGGCATGTGCTTTAAAAAATGTAGAGCTACTCAAAAACTGGATGATGAAGAAAAGAATCGTACCATCAGTCGATCGATCCGTCAATATTTACTTCAAATTGAACAATTTAAATTTGATGGATTGTGAAGATATTGCATATCTGCCACATTCATTTATAAGTTTCATCGCTGCATGCCATGTTGATCAGTGTTGGGACAAGTTGACTGATGCTATGAGAGCTGATTGGCACATCAAAAGATGTAGACGTTGTTTGGAGCATTATCAGACTGTCGAGGGTGATACTTTTGATGGACCACCACCTATGATAAGGGATTGTGTTAAATGTAATAATTCTTAAGGAAAAACAACAAAATATGTTTAATTATTATATTTATTCATGTTCTTCTTAGATACTATTACATTAGTTATAATCATAAAAGATCATTGTGTGAAAAAAAAAATTATCAATAAAGAAAAAAAAATGAAAATATTGTTCTATTTAATTTGTAAGTTAAGCAACAATTTCCTCATCCTCTGCATGGAATTTGATTTCGTTGTATTCACCACCCAAATACTCCAACTTTGGTGTGCCTTTCTTGATTTCATTCAGCAAATCTTCAAATTCTTTAGGATTATCAATGAAAAATTTTGATATCCTTCGGTTGAGGAAAACAAATAAGCATTATTCAAATGGAAGATCACACTCATTCCATGCTTGGTTTTGACTTTGGAGGCAGCTGTGATGGTGTATAAATAGTTGCGTTTCAATTCAGATATTTTCACTAAGAGAAGTTCTTTGAACTCTGCAATAGTATTCATCACATTGAAATCTGCTTCATCTGCTTTATTTTCAACTTTCACGTTTGAATCAGGATGTAGGCGAAGATTGTTGTATTTCCCACCAAGATATTCCAACGTTGGTGAGCCCTTCTCAATATGTTGTTGGAAATTCTCGAACATCTTGGGATTTTCAGCGAAATACTTGGCCAGTCGAGTATTCACGAAAACTGTGTGAGTATCTGAGAGATGAAGAATAACACCAACTCCATACTTTGTCTCCACTTTGCGAGCTGCAGTGATGATATAAAATGCTCCAGCTTCCAGATCCGCCAGTTTGATAAGAGGAAGATTTTTCATTTGCGCCACAATGTTTATTTTGTTGAAATCCATGATGATTTTTTTTTGTTTTCACGTGGGTATGATAATTAAGCTTAAATTCGAGTCTTCTGCAGATTGGAGCAGAGTACTTTGATGTCACTTCGGTACTGTATAACTTGTTTCACTTTTTGAATGTTTTTCAAGAGAAGGTCTAAACGTTTCTTTAATTCCCGTCGTTTGAAGCTATCCTTCATGGAGAGTGACAAGATGAACTGATGATATGTGCGGGAATTTTTTCGTTTATATACATAAATCCCCCACTCTTAAACCTTTCTTTTTTCAATAAATAATTTTTTACATTATTATTAATAACGTTTGTTTCTACGAGCGGTAATCATCAAAGGACTGATAATCTTAAGTTCAGGCAAAAATTCTTTGCATATATACATACTCTCTCCCCTTCTTTTTAAAATAAATATTTATATATTGATATCGTTATCAACAACAATTTCATACGAAGGGGGGCGGCAAACGAGAAAGTACCGGAAAACTCAAGTTCAGACCTGTCAAGTGGAGCCAGGTGTCAATGTTTGAAGAAGAGGAGCCCCTTCTATGATTTCTACAGTTGCGGAATAATTAACCCCTTCACTCACCCCCTCGCGGGGTGGATTGACTAGTTCCATCGAGAAGGTCCTTTGTAACGGAAAACCGCGAATTAAATTGATTAACCAACGAATTAAATAACCCTTTCATCACTTCGACGGAAAAAATCACGAATTAATTAATTAAACCGCGAATTAAACTGCAACCATGCGAATTAAACCGCGAATTAAACCGCTACCGCGCGAATTACTTAACCCTTTCATCACTTCGACGGAAAAAATCGCGAATTAATTAATCAAACCGCGAATTAAACCGTGAATTAATTAACCCTTTCATCACTTCGAGGGAAAAACCTCGAATTCATTAATCAAACCGCGAATCAAACCGCGAATTAATTAACCCTTTCGTGACTTCGAGGGAAAAAATCGCGAATTCATTAATCAAACCGCGAATCAAACCGCGAATTAAACCGCGACCCCGCGAATCAAACCGCGAATTGAGCCGCGACCCCGCGAATTAATCAACCACCCACCCACCCACTTTCATCTGACCCCCCTACTGGGCCCCAACGACCAGGTCGACGCCAAAAACGTTGCCCCAGAACCCGTATTACTACACTACTTTGCGCAAACCCACACCGTATGTGTTCCACTTGAACCGGCAAGAACACAATGCTTCGGACGTAACATTGCGAATGATGAAAGCCCAATTTTATCATTTAGATTGTGATCTTGAAAGAGTTGGAATAACTCTTTCAAATTGCAAAGAATTAACCGTTTTTGATGGTAGATTTTGAGACCATCGCTAGTTTTTGTAGATAAGCAATCTTTTTTCCCTAGCATAAGACTGCTGAATGTGTCATCGTTGTAAAAGCCCAATACTTTACTCGTGATTTCCTCAGGTAATTTGTGCCCTAGGAAATGACAGAAAAACACGAGAGAAATTTAAAGTGAAACATTAAATTAAGGTCCATTGAATAACATAACCAACCTAGTCTAGAGGCCGGGCTTGATAGAATCCCTTTCACTTTCACCAATGCTTCAGAAACTCTTTTTACGCTCCAATGTAAAGGTAATAGAGTCAGACATTGAAATTTTTGTGATTTAAGGGTGTCTTCCTCATGAAATTTGTTCTTTTAACTATTCATCATCATTTGAAAATCAATTATATCACTGTGAGTTTCAAAAAGATTGAAGCAAGAGCCTGTCAACTGTTGCTTCAAATTAATTGAGATTTTTTCAAATTTTTTATCTATCGATTGGTTACTTCAGTTGTTTGAGGTAAATGAGACTCATTCAGTAGCCGTAACGATTGGTTAATGACTGGCAATCGAACATCAGTTCCCAACTCTGAAGTGTTGCAAAGAAATGAAATGGCATTCCCATGAGGAAAAAGTTCAGTGAGCTTAGTCAAGTGGCTTCCATCTGAAGGCTATGAATCCATAAATTTGGGATCAGTAACATTGTTCAACTCCATAGGATCTTGTTCTGCAGTAAAAATATTGTTAGATTCCTTGGTCGCGTCAGATACTTCACTCAGTTGGTCTGTTGATGCCTGAAAAGTAGGGTCACTATCGTTAGCAAAATTTTTGCGACATTGATTGCATACTTTAGCACCGATTGCTAACCTCCATCTTCTCTGAACTGTTTCTGTGATTTTTCGTAAGTCTTTGGTTCTTTAAGATTTATATATCCAAATGGATTGCAACATCGATCAACGAAAAGCTTCCGCGGAGCCATACTGTAGCTTTATTTTAACCTTTTCAAGATATCACAACTATTGATCGATTTCAAAGCACTACTGTGAAAACGACAATGTCAACGTGAACGCCAAAATCACAGAATAATTTACAAACACGCTACTTGCGAATATTTAGGGTCATTCGCTTTGGACATAGCCGTAGTAAGCGCCATCTGATGAGCGAGAAAACAACTGAGTTTATAGAATTTTTTCGCGCGGAAATTTGAAAATATATTAGAACTGAAAATAATGAATTTTTATTTATAAAATGACCGAAAATATGATATATAATTATTATTATTATATGATATATAATTGGAGGCTCATTTTCCCCTTTGGTATTACCTCGTTTTTCATCATTTCAAATGTACTTAATTTTTTGGAGAATTTTAAATCGGGTCGAACTTGAAAAACCATCAATTTTAGTTGATTTTGTTCCAAATTTTGCATGTAATGGGGCATATAAAAAATATTCGTATTGTGGAATGAAAAACTCGATTAAAAACACATGTTTTAAAAAAAAATCCCAATCGCTTCATTTTTGAGTGAGTTATGTCAATTCAAACGAAAATAAGGACAAAAATCATAACTGCTGAGATCATGCACCAAAAAATCTTCAAAAAAATCAGTGGTCATTTTGAGATGAATATATTTCGAGAAAAAAATATCGCGCATGTAGAATTAGGTGAGGGTTTTGCCCTCATTTATTTCACTTGGAATATCTGTCTTTATAATAACAAAAAAACATCAATAAATATATTTTTCAATTTTCTTTTCTATTGAAGAAAATTTTTTAATGACCATTTCCCTCATCGGAATCTCGGCCAATAGGAGGGCCGCATTTGATGTCACGTGGTATAACCTACACGGTTTTATATCGGTAAAATTTGGTAAAACCACGGCACGTTGTTAAGGGAGAATAAACAAAACAATTGAAATGCGAAAGTGTAGGTTTTACCACATTGACATCAAATGCTGCCCTCCAGTGACCGAAATTACGATGGAGGAAATACTCCTCCAAATACCTCTCGAGCTTAAAAATACATCGGGTATTTCCCTCAACCTTCCCTGCAAACAAACGATCGTGTCAAGTTTTGTAGGACAATCCCTCGCTCTTCGCGCTCGGAATATTTAAACCTACAAAACTCGACACTCTCGTTTGTTTGCAACGAAGCTATCGGGAAATACCCGATCATTTTGAAGTTCTCGAGGTATTATTACTGATAAAAAAAATCTTATGAAAGACATTTTCATATATAAGAGAAAGTTGAAATATTCCTAAGTCTAGTGTATGCTTCGCGAAATAGATTGCTGGCCAAAAATGTTTCACCTATTCCTTAATAGAGGATATCTCAAAAACTACTGCACCCATTTCGATTTTTCTTTTCTCAAAATACTCGTTTCGATAACCTTTATCTAGATCAATCAAAATAAATATACTCTTCAGTACAAAGTTTTGAAATATTGCCGTTTTTCCTTTTTTTGATGGAAAACCTTGTACGCACAATAAGTTGAGAAAAAAATGAAGATATCAAGTGGAACTTTAGTATCGTTATAGCTCTTACACTAACGAAGGTTGATATTTTAGATAGGTGCAACCGGCCCCCCAGTTTCGGAGATAGTTAACCGTTTGTATAAATCTATTTTTCATTAAGGGGAGACTCTCATACATTGAAGATCGATTATATATATTTGAGAATGAATAATTAGTGCAATAAAATTAATGGTTTATTGCTCATTTGCCCCGCACTCGTTTAAAATGTTAAAAATAAGCCAGGGCCTCCAATTTTTGAGCTACAAAGGTTTCTTTTTTTTTAATTTTTTGAAAAAATGTGTGCAATAATAATTACCAAAAGTTTTTTGATATTCGACTTCTACACAACTAAGGTCGTTTCCTTTAACATAAAAATTTGCGCCATTCATGTAAAATAGGCAGAAAAATTATACTTAAAATATTTGAAATATATTCTTAATCTTTTGCGAAACCATTTCGTGCTATTGTACATGAATGGTACAATTTTTTATTTACAAAATAACGAAATTAGCGGTGTAGACGTTGAATTTTAAAAAAACCGTTTCGTAATTGTTATTGTATACATTTTTCCAAAAAAAATTAAGGAGAAGAAACCTCTGTAGCTAAAACTTGGAGGCCCTGGATTATTTTAAACATTTTAAACGAGTGCGTGGCAAAGGAACGATGAACAATTAATTTTATTGCCCTAATTATTTGTTTTTGAACATATATAATCAATCTTCAATGTATGAGAAATCGCATTCAAATAGTCCGAAACTTTTAAAACTCATAGTAGTCTCTCTTTAAATGGTTAAATACTTTCCTGCAGACACCCATGTGGTTACGATTATGTATATCTGTCACAAGGATAGAGAATTGTGACGGATCCCTTCGGAAGCTTACTACCAACCGAATTGGCAGAAATAAAAAAACGAAAGGAACCAATGAAGCAAAAAGTAACGGTCACATATCTTCTGTTGGATAGGCTCGAACCCCTGTTTGTTATGTACCCATATCATGTACATACATGTCATGAATGTCAAGAGTCGCTCGATGGCTATCCTTATGACCTGCAGACTTTCAAGTATCACCGGGGTATATAATAAGCACCTGTTATACATAGAAAATAATATTGAGTTTTTTAACGGATATCTCAAATAAATGATCAAATTTTCACTTCTTTATAACTGAGCAATTTTTCATTCTCGAGTTCAATTCCCACTCTCAGGGCAACCAAATTTGATCGTTTCAAGGTTATATAGTTGGATCAAATTGAATAGTAATCTCTCTCTGTTAAGGTTTTTGCCCCAAATATACTCCACTGTATTAAACCCGGCCACGCTCGATCTGAAGTATCAGCAGAGAGAGCAGAAGAGAGGACAGACGTGATAAATGTGATGCGTGCCTTATTGGAAAACTCCTCGTGCCTCTTCACTGTTCCAGCTGCACTTCTCGATGAGCTATACTTGCATATGATGGACACTAACCCAGCAGACCTCGACATTGCGCTGTCTCGCCGTGCTGAAGAGTAAGCTTCTCTCATGAAAATGCAATAAAATAATTGTACCATAGAATATAATCAATTAAAACAAACTCATCTCGATTTTCAGACAATGTTCGGAGGAAGTTGATCCTTGCAGTGAGGCCGAAACATTCTTCGTAGAAGAAACAATAATGCCTCCAGTGCAAACAGCAAAGAAAATTTGGTCGAGAGAGCAATGCCTACACCAGATGGCAGGGGTAGGTGGTGCGATTGGGCCGAAGCCGAGACGCCCGAAGAAACCAGGAACAAGACGAAAGGAAGAAGGAAGGAGCAGCAGCATAGACAGTGGCTCGAGTGAAGATCCTCTATACCCAAGAAGAAGATCCTCCCCTATGGTCATAACTGCTTCCCTCACAATACCAATGTCCGGTGCTTTCACTCTGAACTTAGATGATCCTGACATCCCCTATATTGAGGAGCAACCAAAACAGCTATCAGCACCCCCACGAAGACAGAGACAGCATTCCATATCTGGATGCAGTGAAGGTGAATGAATTAAGTGTGCCACTTTTATTCAGATCATGGATTTCAATATGATCCATGAATGTCATTAAAAATAATACTGTTCGTCACTGGGCTAAAAGGAACTTTTCTGACGAATATGAATTTGGAGCTTGAAAAGTTTTTTTCGGCTGTGCGATGACGATATTTTATGTCATTTACCCTGTGAGTCGATGAAGTCATACCTTACAGATGGAATGAAAAAAAAAAACATTTAATTTAAAAAATGTAATTTCAAATAGGGGGCCGACATGGAAGTGACAGTGCGGTGGGGTCCTCAGTAACACTGTCAGGCGATCAACCACAAAGTTCACCACCCTCCTGGGCATCGTCTCCCCCAGCGAGTCCCGATAGTGCTGTTACTGCGGTCTCTTACATACCAGATCAACAGGCGGTTCTCCAGAAGGTATCATTTACGACGTCCAGTGAAGCTCGTCAGATCACCAGGTCGATGAGTCAAGAAACTTCAAAAGCATCAGCTACATCTTTTCATACACCTAGCATTACGAGCATTGGTGGAGCTGTTTTGAGGTAAGCTAATTTAACAATAACAAAAAAAAAACAAATAATAACTAAAATTGTAACCTAATAGCTTTCAAAAATGAAATGAAAAGATGTTCATTGCCTGACGGTGAATTTTATAGACATCTAATATCGATAGAAACGCCCGATAAGAAATAGAATAACAGTTTGTTACTATTCTAGAAGCTACGCATGGAAAATTCTTCCACACTCGGCCTATGAAAACATTTTGATATTTTTTGTTGTAAGAGTTCCCTGTAGAAAAAAATTATTCCAGAAGTAATGCCTATATCCTCCTTGTTCCCAAAACTTTATCGATATTTTCTTATATGTGGATATGAAATAGAAATGAATCCATAAAAAGTTTAGAAATTTGTCAAATGTGACTCTTAGTCTTTGATAATTAAATGGATTGAGTGACTACAAAAATGTTCATGTAATTTAAAACATGATGTTCCTGCGTGTAATCAGCCCTCCTTATTACGTCTAGAAAGTACATTCTCCGGGTGTAGGGCTACTTCCGAGTCCCACATTAAACTTACACTGTTACTTTAGGTCAAAAACCGCTGACATTGAGAGGATGCTGCACAATGCGAGACCCGAGAGTGCAGTTTCGATCCAGTCAAAAGGCATAAGTTCCATCTCAACATCAAATGACAATAAAAAGTACACAAAGCGAAGATACACAGACTCGAGGCATCAGACACGACATATCCCCGACGTTGAGAGCCTCGCCGGGAGGCCCTCATCGACAATCACAAATCCTCAGAGCTCTACTACAAATACTAAGGAACCTCAACGCGCAAGCAGTGGTGGAACTACGGCTCCTGTATGGAAACGTCGAGAATTGATCTCTTCGGCACCCAAAGAACGACAATTCTTCTCATGATATTTTCATCCGGAGTCATGCACAAACTTTATTCATATGATCTCGTCGTCGTGATCGACGTACTCTGCCATATTTTGTTCAAGTTTGATGAGGAAGCAGAATGTTTAATGAGGAATTATTTCTATGATTTTCCCGATTTCCTCGGTTTTTTTACTATTCGACGTCCCTATCTCCTCCAGGCGAGGAGACTCGAGTGATCGTCATGTCACAGAGGTACATTATCAATTTGTAAAGTTTTTAACGTGTAAATTCAAATGAATAAATGATCAATTTTTCTACAAATTCTATATATTTTTCTGTTCCTTTTTAGCTATAAGCATGGGAGAATACTAAAAATGAATGTGTTTAAAATCATTGATGTTCGTCATCGTGAATGTGGAAATCCGAGATTAAAATGAACGAGACCTGCTCAATAGGAGGTACATAGTACACCCAAAAAATTGTGTAACAGGAAGCAAGCTACTGGGATTGAGAAAAAAAATGTCGGAATATTCTCAGATGAAAGACTAAATTCTCACTACAGTTGATAACAAAAACAATACTTAATATCAAAATCAATAGTTCTTTTGTTCGAATTATTATCTCAGTTATAATCGCAACTTGTTTTTCTACATATCAACACGATGAAGAAATTTTAGTTTCTTGTACATATGTTTTTTTTATAACAGTCCCTCTGAGTCCCATTAAATGTGATGAATACGCAAACAATTCGATATGTGTATATATTAGAAGGTTTCCAACAAAAAAAAAAGATATATATATATATATTTATATATTTATATAACTCTTCTCTATCGAGTCGTTTCACGACAAAATTATCATATTATATAGCTGCCTACTTAGGGTTATGGACGGATGCGATAAAATTTGTAATCTTAAAAAATTACAAATGTCCTTATCTTCACACGTATTCAGGTTGGAGCATGAAACACGAGTATTTATCGAAACAATTTCCATCATAGAAAAAAGCTATACTACGTATTCAGATACCTCCACTATCACAACGCGTTTTTGATTAGTTTTATTTGCGCTATGGAATCAATTTCGACTTTATAGCATATTTTAAACTTCTGTCGAGTGGGTTTGAATGCGGACTTTCTTCTGAGACCCATTCCTCGTTAGTGTAGGACTATGCGCTGAAAATCCAGGATTTTGGATTCCAAGGGGTTTTGGCTTCTTTAGTGAACTTCTCAGGGGTGATGTTGTACTTCCTACGCTTGTGGAGGTTGTCACGGAGGCAATCGAGCCGTTTCCAGCTCCTGGTCCGTAAGGTTTTCCACTGGCATCGGTCATTGATATGCTTCCACCTGTATTGAAAATTGCATATAATGTTAGTTTCATTTCATCATTATTAATCATTAATTTCCCGTTATTTTCAAGAGTAATTTTGTTTATGTTAAAAAAGATGAACGAAAAGGAGTGTCAATGGGAATTTATAAAAATAAATGCATTTAAGGCCCATTATCTACCGTACGTTATCTCAATTGATTTTTTTGTTCAATTATAATCTCGAAATTTCAACTGCATGCCCCGTCACTCAGGGACACTCGAAAATTCTAAATTTAGATTTTTAAATGTTAGATTGCGGGTGTGGACACAATCAATAGTACACGGGTTTTATTGTTAGAACACTGGTATATTGGCTACAACACGTCTCTCGTCTCGCGTCTCGCAGTAGAGTGAACTCTCACAAGTTACAACCTGATGGAGAGGAGATCCGCGCATGCGCAAGATCTATTCTCCCCATAACGAATATATATATATATATATATATATATATATATATATATAT
>NW_021680687.1:138077-149939 GCF_001412515.2 Diachasma alloeum | reverse complement strand
TATATATATATATATATATATATATATATATATATATATATATATATATATATATATCATACGCAAGGGCCTAAGCCCAGTGGGACCGGGAGCTGGCACCACCTGTCCAACCCTTCCTCCCGACTGCTTCCGAGTCCTCTCACCATAACTGACCTCTGTCTCGCTTGAATTTAAATATTTTTCTTTCCTAAACACACAACAAAACAATTATTAAATATTTACATTCATTATTTTGTCAACTTGGCGTTTGTATAGTTCAAACGCCAGAGGTTTGGTGAATACGTCAGCCAACTGATCCCTGGAACTTATCCAGTTTACTTTGATCAGATTGAGCTTGACACATTTCTTGATATGATGAGCTTTGACATCAATTATATGTCTTAATTTATTTCCCCCACTCGTCTCAGCACTACACGTTGCCATCTTATTATCGCATCACAAGGTCATTGGCAACGGAGGTGAAAAATCAATTTCAAGGAGTTGTACATCGACAACATCTCTTGACTCGCCTCACTCATCGCGACATACTCGGCTTGACACGTAGAGAGAGCCACATAGGACTGTTTGTGAGTTCTCCAGATAATCGAATCACCAAACAGTTTAATCACATATCAACACGTGGTCAATGAGCCTTTGCAATCTGCAAAGCTAGCGTCTGAGTTTGCCTCAATCTCACCTGTCTCACCTGTATATCTAAACCCTAAGTCAGTGGTTCCTCTCAAGTACCTCAGTACTCTCTTCACCATTTTCCAATCCTCATCTATTGGACTCACCTGATGTCTGCTCAGAATATTGACAGCGTAAGAAATATCAGGTCTAGTAGTCCCTGCTAGGTACAATAAGCTACCCACTACTTCTCAATAAGGACAATTCAATTTCTCATCAGCCGTACTATAAAACTCACCGTTAGTGTCCGACTCTCTAATTTTTCGCTCGTAGTTAGAGGCCTGTGCAGTAAGCATTGGAGTTCTTTGAGGATGTGAGGTCTTCGAAACCGTATTTTGTCAGTATCTTTTTAATATATTTTTCCTGACTCATTTTTAATATACGATTCTCTCTATCTCGTTGTATTGAAATGTTCAGAAACTCTTTTGGCTCGCCCATTACTGTCATTTGAAACTCAGAACTCAGTTTAATTTTAACCTCATCTAATTTATCTTTATCGTTACTCGCCATAATTATATCATCTACGTATTATAGTAGAATTAGAAATTTTTCCTCACTGCTCCAAGTAAACAGACACGGCTCAAGATCAGAGTTCACGAGGCCCACACCGAGTGCCAGTTCAGTGAATTTCTCATTCCACCGATTTGGACTTATTCGAAGTCCATAGAGAGATTTCTCTAATTTGCACACCTTGGTCTCTCTCTCTTCTGATCTGAGTGATGAGTCCCCTCTGGGATCTCCATGTAGATTTCCTCATCTATCTCACCATTGAGGAATGCCGTTTTCACGTCTAATTGGCAGGTGTCTAAGTTGTATTTGTTAATGATAGCAAATACGGCCCTAACCAAGTGCATTCGCGATACCGGGGCATATGTTTCTCTCAACTCGTAAACATTTCGATCGTTAAAGCCCCGTATAACCAGTCTTGCCTTGTATCGCGTCTCACCGTTCGTTTCTATCTTGCGTTTAAATACCCACCTAGAGTCAATTGTGTTAGCCTTCTGTCCATTTTGATTACTAATCGTTCGGTCTACAATTTTCCACACTTTATTTTTATTCATCGATTTAAGCTCTTCTTCTACCGCCAGTGCCAAACTGCTCTTAACTTTTCTTTGCATCGCGTTTTTATAGTTAATTGGATCTGAATTAATACTGGCAAGAAGAGCATGGTAGACCTCATCAGTAGACTCGTCTCACCTCGTGACAAAAAAGCCAGAAATACTCCGGCTTTCAAGCTCGCATCGATTGGCAAATCTTCAAAGCTTGAATCTGCACTGACTCACCTGCAGATTTGTTCACCTTACATACCTTCAGACTTGGGGTTTCCTTCCTTGTTCTGCCCCTTTTTCTCTTCGTCTCTCCCTCCAATTTGGACGTTTCATTCAAATCGTTCACGTCTTTTTCAAATTCTACAAACCATTTCTCTTTGTTTGTCACTTTTTGAACTTCTGGGACGTTCTTAATCTCACCTTTCTTATATCTATCAACATAGACCTGTTTCTCGTTAAATCTTACGTGTCTACTTTCCTCAATATGTATCCTGTTGGAGTGTATCCAACCAGAATACCTCTCGCACCTTCTGCCTTGAATTTCGGTCCTACCTTTCTCTGTACTTTCATGTACCATGACAAGGTATGTCATTCGCACCTAAACCCTCTGACCTTCTCTTCAATGACCCACCACCACGCCCAAATCTTTTGGCTTGTTGTTTGTCTCACGTGAGTTTGGGCAATCTTTAATTATGTGTCCGTAGCCTTTACAACTGTAACACATTTTGCCCTTACCCTTGCCCGAGCAGTTTCGGCCGAGGTGTCCATAGTCTCCGCTCTCACCTCACTGCTCCCCTCCCCAGACTGTTTCTTTGATGCTTCTTCCTGCATAACAACAAGTTTTAATTGCTCATAAGTTGGGAGCTGCTCACCTCTAAGTTTAGCTGAGGACTGTAGGTACTGTACCGTCAGTACAGACCCCATGATGGCATTATTAAACGCGTCCCTCTTTTCCTCATCGGATAAAGGGGTGGCATCTACTGAATTTTCGTAAGCTCGAATCGCCTTCTCGAACTTCTCACAAAACTCGACTGCTGTCATTTTTCCAATCACATACTGCATATTGGAGATTTCCTTTCTCACTGTAAATGAAGATACATTAGTTTCGTATCATTTTATCTGTTTGAGTTTATTTAGAATAGCTACTGGATCTTCTAGTAATACTACTTTAGAGTGATAGTTTTTATCGATGTGATTGATTAATATGTCTCTCACCTTAAATTTATGCTCATCCAAAGTCTTTTGATCTCCACTGAATTTTACGTTACTATCTAAGACATGCAGGCGTTTGTGAGATCTCACTTCTGACTTAAAATAGTCATAGAAGTATTCAATTCTAGTGTTACTATCTAATTCATAGTCTCTTTTAACTGATGATCCCCGAAATCATGGCCAAAATCACGGCCATCATTTGATAAATCTGACCTATTTCTCACCTTTTTACCAGGGTCCTCAGTTTCAGCCCTCAGCTGATCCTCCGTCCCGTCATCGATATGGGAGAGCCTGTCATCCCGGCCGTTCCTCATCTCTTTTCTCATTTCCTTGATGCTGTCTAGTATCCAGCCACTAGTGTTGGTCTGAATATTTAAAACCTTGACGAGTGTGCTGGTCACAGCATCAAGTTTCGAGCATACCGATTCAGGTCTGCCTTCCACTGGAATTTCAGTTCTTGGTTTGTTCGCGTGGTATTTCATTGGATTTATCGGGTGATTTTGTAACGTGGACCTTATTTCAACTTGACGTTCCACGTACTCGATTTTTGTAATCTGGGGTTTACTTTTACCTGCTTTGAGAGCCTCAATTACTGCTACTTGTCCCGCACCTTGTTCGGCCGATGCACCTTTAGTTTCCTTACCGTCCTCACCGTTCTGACCGTCCTCACCGTTCTCACCATCCTCCCCATTCTCACCATCCTCCCCGCTCTCACCGTCGCTCTCCTCACCTTTGCTCATCTGACTCACCTCGGCAGTAATTGGTGGTTGCTCCTCATAGATTTTGGGCATGATGGGAGGCTTATTGGCGAGGAGCTTCTGCTCATGCCACTCCACCAGTAGTCTCCACTGGTTCCCTGTCATGCTTTTGGCTATTGTGATAAATAGAATCTATGAATATCAGTATTATCATTTGTATTGTAACGTGTTATTTTTGAGATTTCGACCGTTCGACGGTTCGCTGAATATTCCAGACGAGAAGTCACACCATTGGTGAGGCGAGAGTCGTGTTGTTAGAATATTGGACCTTTTGCTATCATTATTTTTGTTAATTTTTTTTGTATGAATCGATGTCTCACCGCTCACCGGATTACATCGTGGGATGGAGACCGGATCTTCGTCGGATACTCCAGTAACCTGTCTTTGAGTCTCGGATGCTGTAGGGCAAGGGAGATTAGGCCAGCACATTTCTGAATGGCCCCGCGCAAGATTGAATTCAACTGGCGGAAGACCAAGTGGCGGCCCCAGGAAATGGAGTGGGAGAATTTGGGACTGAGACGACGAGATAATTATCGGACGACGAATTACTGGACTGACTTCAGACGTCCAGGAGAATGTCATTGGAGAATGGAAATTATTCTCGAATTTTACATCGTAAAATTTGTATTATTATTGGACATTCACGCCGCTCATTGTTTTACCGCGAGCGTGAAATTATTTTGGTCGTTTCCGTGGGCTCTGGTTAGGCACGATCATAGCGTCCAATCAGCAGCCGAGATTGAGACGTCGTCACCGCGGACCAATCATATTTGATTTATTGGCAACACGTTGTTGCGTGGGTAATTTGCACCGGCAACGATCACTTCTCGTTTGGACGTCCAGGGGACCGCTGTGCAGAAAATTTCCGTCTCTNGAGATTGAGACGTCGTCACCGCGGACCAATCATATTTGATTTATTGGCAACACGTTGTTGCGTGGGTAATTTGCACCGGCAACGATCACTTCTCGTTTGGACGTCCAGGGGACCGCTGTGCAGAAAATTTCCGTCTCTTTTTAAGAGGCATCGTGAATTAACTTAGTTTGTTTCATCGGGCGTATTACATTGTCGAGACCCGGAGTTGTGGTTGTAATTTGGCGAACTGGGAAGGCCTGGGAAATTTGCTGCCGTCGACTGATCAACGGATTTGGTGAGCGGTGGATTTTTAGAGTGAAAATTGTCATTTTGGTGTTTAAGGAGCAAGATTAGCAATTTCCTTTTGTCGGACGCTTGAGTCCGGGACGATTGACACCATATTAGTGATTGTTGAATTTCGAGGCTATTTCTTGCCGCTTGTTCGGCAGAGATTTTGTTCGGGTCCAATTTGTTAATTAATATTTCGTCCGGTTGATTTGGAATTTTGGTTCCGCTTTCTCTAAATAAATTCAGTGATTGTAAGTGTTGTAGATTTCTCTATACTCTCGTTTCGTCGTTCTCGCCGTTAGATATCGATTTTCGGGTATTAAGGCGAATTGTAATTCTCGAGGTCAGTGTTATTACCTCTCGAGATATTCTATTATTTTTCTCGGCCTCTGAAAGCCTAATTTCATCGCATTTAATTTTCGGCATAATCGTTCAGAGACCGTTGAATTATCGTAGTTATTGTCAGAGGGATTGTAGCGTTTTACGGCGCTCGAGCTGTTGTCTTGTGCCGGGTGACCGTTCGTCAGTTGCCGGCTGTGTTGTTTTCGTTCCTCGAGGCAATCCCCCTCTCAATAGCTTGTAGTGTCAGATTCTTATTCTCGCCACTTTGGGTGGATGCACTGATATCTAGGTGTAATGGTAGATTCCTGCACCGCGGTGATTAAGGAGTCATCGGTAATTTCGCTAGTTATTTTACCGTCTGACCTTTTCATGGACTACGGATTAATTTACGGATTTTTACTAACTTTTAATTAACCAGTGTTTTATCTTTTGACATATCGCGGCTAGAGAATTGTGTTGTATCGAGTCTTCTAATCGTTCATTTATTATTTTGCAGTTCGTCTTTGTTTTCTTTCCGAAGATTAAGTGCCTTGAATATCGAGAATAAGACGGGGTTTTATCCATTCTATTTCATTTGTAATCGGATTTTCGATAGTGTTTAATTATCTTATTAAATTCATCTATTACCCTGCATTTCTGACTTCTTTTAGTAAATTGGAACCCAGTCATTTGAAGATAATTTTTCACCATCCCTACATCGAAAGTTCGTACTTTCGGCCCCTGGTGGTGCTATCGAAAGTACGAGGTATTTTACCTTCTCGATGCGGGATGAAAGTAAAGAACAAGCTACGAAAGAAGCCTACGCGCGAATGGTAAGGCGTGCTACGGTCGTTTCTCGGCCCGCAAGTGCACATTGAGATCTGCGCATGCGTCTCCCAAACCTCTGCATTCCGGGAATAATGACGATTGCTAATCGTTTCGTCAATCCATAATAAAATCGTTTAAAATCATTTTATCCAATTTATCTCTGGCCCACTTATAAAAATGGTATCATCTGCCAGAATCAGCAAGAAATATCGATGGAGAAGCCCAAAATATCCAAAAGAATTTACTGCCCACAAAGTTATGCAAAAGATACAAACTTTGTTATGACAAGTTCATTGAATGGGCGAGAAAGAATCAGATTACAGAATTTACAAAGAATGTCTTTCTCGTATATTTTGATGAATAATCAAAAAGACTGAAGCCTTCAACTCTGTGGGAGGAATTGTCAATGCTGAGAAATGTCATGTTTCTTTTTCACAATAATAACCTCAAAGCATTCGACAAACTCAAAGCATTCATGAAGAAACAATCCAGAGGGTATAAACCAAAAAAATCCAAGATTTTTTTGTGGAATCATATAAAGACATTTCTTTAGGTTGCTCCAGATCGAATGTACCTCGCAATGAAGGTAAAGATAAAATTATTGGTGCAATTTATTCACACGTATGAAAAAATTTTATAAAAAATATAACGAATTCGTTAAACAATCCTATTGGTTTTTACTGAATTTTCTATAAGCTTTTGGCCGTTTCTATTGACATTTTCAATGAAAACTAATTTATAGAAAGTTCAATAGAATTCAATTTATCTACAAAACTTTTCTATTGTGATATTTTCTATAGAATATCCTTAACTCAAATTTTCTAATTTTTTTTTCATTCTATGCTTCTTGTCTCACCATTAAAAAAATCGAACAAAAAAACTGAAAATTTGGGTCATGGAATTTCTATAGAAAATATCTCAATGGAAAAAGTTTTATAGATGAATCGAATTCTATTGAACTTTCTACACACTATTTTCTATTGAAAATGGCAGTAGAAAGGGCCAGAGACTTACAGAAAGTTCAATAGAAATCCAATAGAATTGTTTAACGAATTGCTACAGATAATTGCTACTTTCGGTGCATCTAGCCAAAAAAATCTTTGAAATTTGATTCAATTTCTTCAATTTTATAAGACTCTCTCCAAAAAAATCATTTCTCTACAGGTCATCCTCATTTTTGGCGTGTGTGGAGTATTAAGGACGATTGAGTTTTGCAATATCCACACCTCAGATATCGAAGACACAGGGACCAAATACATCGTGAACATTGCTGAGACGAAAACTTACATTCCACGATCATTTTTCATTGGCCCCCTACTGTATAGCGTGGTCCAGAAGTACGCAGCTCTAAGCCCAAATAACATCTCAACAGATCGATTTTTTCTGAATTATCAGAATGGCACGTGTAGACGACAGGTTATCGGGAAGAATAAATTTTCCGGCCCTCCAAAATCTATTGCCACTGAGCTGAAGTTGCCAGAACCTGAAAAATTCACAGGACACTCCTTTCGCCAAACGTCTGCCACATGAGTCGCAAATGCGGAACCAAATATCACAATTTTGATGCAATATGGTGGGTGGGCATCAGAAAGTGTGGCAAGAGGCTACTATGACAGCTCGTTGCAAACTAAAAAACGAATATTTCAACACATTGTGTCAGAAAATGAGCTGATTAATAATCCTCACTCGCTTCCAAGATCGTCGATGAATAACTCGAGCCCTGGGACTTCACATCATAGAAAGAACTCCCAGTCTAATGTTCCACCAGCAAACAATAATTCGAGTTCCAATCCCTCACCTTCCTCAAACACAAATTCACGATCAGCATCGACTATCAATTTTGACTCATCTTTTCACAATTCAAATTGGGGAAGCGATTCAGATAACGAAATACTACAGAATTTTGATTCAGTATTCTTACAAATCCCCAACTCAGAAACATCATCTCCGAACGCAAAAAATTCATATCCAAACACTTCACGTTCGAGAAAACCCCTTGCATCGATCGAGAACGTTCAAAGATCATCTTCATTTTCTGCACACTCAAACTCAGACAATTCATCTTTGAAGAGACCAGTTGCATCACTCGGGATCTTACCTGTTGGACAACCATACAAACAGCAGAGGCAGAACCAATCACAGAGAGCATCGACGAAGAGAGGAGAGACTGAAAACAGAATTATTGAAAGCCGTGTCTTGAATAATCCTGGTCTCACGATGAACAACTGTACGATCAATAATTTGACAATTAACAAATATTACTCTGAGCCTAAAAATGGAACAGCAAGAAATTCCGAATTCTATTACTATTATTCTTATTCTTTATTCTTTCGAGCTATTCGTTAATAAAACTGAATGCAATTTACATAATTCTATATTTGAAAATAATTAAATAATAAAGAACAATGTAAATTTCATTATACTCGTTCACGTCATTCTAATTCGGATCTTTCCATTTCCCAATAAACTTTATATATCCTTGAAAAATGTTACAATTTTATTTAAATTCATGACATAAATCATTTTTAATTTTATTGCAGAAGTTTTTTCATAGAAATTCAATTATCTGAATAAGAAAAAAGAGAACACAAATATTTTCAGAATATTTCAACTACTTGAAACAGGGAATTTTTTAGAAATAAATTTCTCTGATATTGCGTGGAACGACCTTACACACATTATTCAGAGAGTGGGGGGAAAGCAGTGCGTCCAGAACGACTCCTAACCTCACGTTCCAATGCAGTATTTTTTCGATGAATTTCTTACGAACTTTCGGTGTAAAGGTATGGTGAACAATAGTATACAATACATGGGCAAAAAGTTGGCCACGTCATCCCGCGTGATTGCCACCCTCCCTTCGCTCAGGTGGCAAACACACACACGGGATGATATACCCAGCTTTCGGCCCTTGTATAGCAATATACTATTTCGAGCAGCAGTTTGGAATCCAGCCGCCTCCGCGGATGATATACTGAGCTGTCGGCAGCTATTCCGTCGTTCGTCTATCTTGTAGATTACGGATTTCGGTTTTTGTACGTTTTGAGAGAAAACGCACTGGTGCTCGACTGTTGGTTTTAAGATTCAGTCACCGAGGGCTGCGTATTCTCGTACCGTTCCGCAGAGGTGCGAAATACGTCACAGTGTATTATACCCTTTCACCGACCAATCGAACACAAGTATAGTCGGCTTCAGAACAGTCAGACACAGACGAGATATGAACACAATATCCCCTCTGTGCCCAACAGAGCTGATGAATTTCCACGCACTGAATACAAGCACGCTTCCACTGATCACCCCTTTGGAGCAACCAAACTTCAGATTTTATTCTGAATTTTTAACTAGTATTTTTGTTTTTTTGATCATTTTCAGTGTTTAGTTAATTTGTGATTATATTTGCTAGCTAATATACTCACAAGCACTTTGATCGCATGCATTTCTCATCGCAACTCTCCTTTTTAATTCATCTCAGTTTTATTTTTCGTTTCTCACTTGAGTTATTATTTGCGCTAGGGAGCGTGCTCTGGGCACATAACCTGTTGGATTGCGGGTGTGGACACAATAAATAGTCTACGGATTTTATAGTTAGAACACTGGTTTATTGGCTACAACACGTCTCTCATCTCGCGTCTCGCTGTAGAGTGAACTCTCACAAGTTACAACCTGATGGAGAGAGAGAGAAAAAAGCATTTATTAAATGTCCTAGGGTTAACAACACCCCCTAAGGACAATAGTAAGATTAAATACATTATATAAAGTTTCCAGAGTAAGATTGAGTCAGTAAATTACATAGGTAAAAATAAAAATATTTATATGGAGAGCTTTTTCTGGAGAGGAGATCCGCGCATGCGCAAGGTCTAGTCTCCCAATNGGCGATTCCATAGGCTATGTCAGAGTAGACTAGGGACCAACGGCCAGGTGAGAGGACTGGTGCCCCCGGGATCCCGTCGGGTTGATTGGTGGGGATAGGGTAATGGAATGACCTATCGTCGCTGAGATATCCAGACTAGGGGGAGAAGCCCCTAGTAAGATTCTGAGTTAGTCGAACGCGGACGCTCGAGTGGGGAAGTCGAAAGGATTTCTCCGATATATACTGTGGTGTTGGCTTGAAAGATGGCCACGGGAATGGTGGGCGAATAGCTCAGCGCGGTCAGGTGCATAACTGATGGTAGTGAACGTAGGGGGATGCTCCTGCATCCCCCACAAATGGAAAAATAGTTATTTCGGAACTATNATATATATATATATATATATATATATATATATATATATATGTATATATTCGAATATATTGTAACGAGATTTTCTCGTTACGGGTTAAAATCCCCTTAAAAAGAGACGTGAACTCTAAAATTGAGACATGATGCGACATCTAGAGGCGGCTGAAGGAAGCCGCGACTAGATGAACTGAGCGACAAACCGATGAAAGACCTAAGGCATAGCGGTTANAGTGGGTAACAGTGTTCCACTTTGGTCGGATCAGCCTCTCGGCGTCCCAGGCTCTGAGGAGTCCCGGCTGATTCGCATTTAATTCTGAAAACCCTCCCGAGTCGAAATACTCGGGAGGTGAAAGCCTACTGAGAGAGTGAAAAACCCTCCAGGACGAGAGTAAATTCACTTTACACGGATGATTAGGCCGTGAGGCTTAAAGTCCAGCCTGAAATAGGGGCTGGTGACGTTTGGCATAAGATACTCCTGGTAGAACTCGCCCACTCGACCGTGTCACACTGATGCTAGCTGGGCAACCCTTTGGCCGGCCACAGAAGTCCTCTGAGTGGACGAGTTTGCCTCAGAGGCCGGTTTTCGTCGAACCTCCCGTGAAGGTTCGGCTGGCGCCCGACTATTGAGCGATAGAGACGGCTAAAAAGTAGTTTGGATTTTTCCTGGGTGAACAACCTAGGAATATATCCTTACAATATATATATATATATATATTGTAAGGATTTCTTAAGCATACGATAAATGGAGC
Organism: Diachasma alloeum; assembly: GCF_001412515.2. Taxonomy (NCBI): domain Eukaryota; kingdom Metazoa; phylum Arthropoda; class Insecta; order Hymenoptera; family Braconidae; genus Diachasma; species Diachasma alloeum. The sequence goes on along the minus strand of NW_021680687.1, from coordinate 138,998 downwards.
TATGGTCACTTTGATGACAATCATCGAAATGACCACTAGTGGGCGTTCGTCGTGTGGTATAGTGTTCGTCCTGCAACTTTGACCTCGACCTCGCGAACCCTCCAGTATGCCGATAACCTTTACCTTTACAATAAAACATGCGGTCAGGAGGGACCGCGGCGGATTTAAGTGCATCAGGAGGTAGAGCCAGGTATGAGCGTCATTTACCATCAGAACATTGCGACCTTGCGTAATTCGACTAGGCAGCATACACCTTCTTTGCGCCAGTTGGAAATTGCGGAGTTACACCCGCAATTAACAACTTTTTGGGAGCCTTGAACAGCCACCTCCACGTGGAGCTCCCGGGTCATGCCAAGAGCTGTTCGGTTTTGAGGTTATAATTCATACATTTGAATTATACTTCAAAACATTGCAGTGTCATCGTAATAACCCTTAAACATATATATATATATATATATATATGCCTAAAGGAGGTTAGGTGGTGTATGAGGTGAATTTGAGAGTGATTTTCTGTGGTTCCCGGTAGCTTAGTCGGTAAGAGTGCTCGGCGCGTATCTCGGAGACCTGGGTTCGATTCCCGGCTGGGTGAAGCGGAAATTTTTTTCTCTCTAAATTCTAATTCTCTTAGAATTCTTTAATGCCTAAAGGATGTTAGGTGGGGTATGAGGTGAATTTGAGAGTGAATTTCTGTGGTTCCCGGTAGCTTAGTCGATAAGAGTGCCCGGCGCGTANGCCTAAAGGAGGTTAGGCGGTGTTTGAGGTGAATTTGAGAGTGAATTTCTGTGGTTCCCGGTAGCTTAGTCGGTAAGAGTGCCCGGCGCGTATCTGGGAGACCCGGGTTCGATTCCCGGCTGGGTGAAGTGGAAATTTTTTCTCTCTAAATTCTAATTCTCTTTGAATTTATATATATACAAAGGAGGT
>NW_021680687.1:109023-137783 GCF_001412515.2 Diachasma alloeum | reverse complement strand
CCAAATATCGGCGGAAATCTGGCCTCAAAATTTTCGACAATTTTTTTTTGCTTCTTCTGAATTCTTATGTATATAAAAGAAGATTTTTCAACGCGTAAAGGTCCCGCGGCTCAATTAGAGGCCGTCGGCATGATTATGAGTTTTAGACTTGGAATTTTTCACTCTTATAGAACGTATTAAAAGATGCTAAGAAAAAAAAATCAAAATATAGTTTTTGATCGGAAATTTTCTGAATTTTCCGAAAATGATGTTCATTTTCTCCCTCCACCCCTCCTCCATCATGAAAATCGAAAAAGAAATCTCTAAACGTCATTTTTGGCAAATTCGCCATTTTTTTTTCAAATCTGACATTTTATCTCAAAAATTCAGAGAATTNCATCGTGAAAATCGAAAAAGAAACCTTTAAACGTCATTTTTGGCAAATTCGCCATTTTTTTTTAATCTAATTTTTTTTTTTTAATTTAGAGAATTTCCGATCAAAATCATATTTGAAACTTGTTCGCTCCTATGATGCTCATCTGCAGAAAAATGATTCTAAAAAAGCGAATATTCGAAAAATAATAATATTGTAGGAAGAAGACGATATTTCCATAGAAGATGATGATATTATAGAAAATAGAGAAAATAGAATGTTTCCATGAAATATGGTCTTGGTTCTATGATATTCAGCATTTTTCGAATATTCATTTTTTTGTCTGTTATTTTTCTTTACTTGAGCATTATAGAAGCAAACAAGTTTCAAATATGATTTTGATCGGAAATTTTCTAAATTAAAAAAAAAATATTAGATTTAAAAAAAAATGGCGAATTTGCCAAAAATGACGTTTAGAGGTTTCTTTTTCGATTTTCACGATGGAGGAGGGGTGGAGGGAGAAAATGAACATCATTTCCGGAAAATTCCGAAAATTTCCGATCAAAAACTATGTTTTGATTTTTTTTCCTAAGCATTTCTACGAACGTTCAATTCGATTGGACAATTTTCGCGTAAAATCGTTAAACCTTGCGCAGCCCCTCCAATTAAAAGACGGGACCTTTCCTAGTCGAGAAATCTTTTTTTCTATACACATGTAGTACAAAGAGGCAAAAAAAAAGTATCGAAAATTTTGAGGCCAGACTTCTGCCGATATTTGCCGGAATAGTCCATATTGTACCATGATAAAAATCATGTACTGTTCCTCGCCTGAACTGACCGCGGATCATGGGGGGAAAATTAGTATATTACCCCAGCGAGGAGTCGGATCACCCAGGGCCACAATTGTCATTTTATTTTATTTTATTTATTTTATTTACCTTCTTTCCATCATTCTATCGAACTCTGTCGATCACGCTCACCGTGGGTTACGTGAGCTTCGCGACGAGGGGAATGGTGTGGAGCATCGGAAGGGCTACAAGACGGCGCTATAGCTAAGGAGCAGCACACCGACGAGCAGGCACACACCGAGTCGAGTAGACTCACACCACGTAGGACGCGAAAGACGATCGTCGCACGCCAGCAGGCATCTCAGGCCTCTACGTGTGAACCCCCACCACCTCACCGATGGATCGGCGGCACAAGGCCGTCCAGTAAAAAACCGATGCTACAACATTGAGGGAGCATCGTATTATGTTGGCTTCTGCGCCGCTCAAGGCGGGTCACATCCACCGCGACCGCGAGGCGCAAGTCCCAGTTTTCTGGGACAAAGGAATTCGGGATTAGAACCATTATAAAATGCTGGAATCAAATTGTCGAATCACCTGGATTCTTCGCGCTCCATCACGTGATCGGGTGGGGATAGGAGAAATTGAGGGGTTCCTCGGGACGATGTACGGCCCCGACGAACACTCTTCGCTGGGATTAGTTCAGCTAAAGTCGCTCTGCGGATTTTTAAGTTTCTTTCGCTCTTCGAGCTTATTTGACTTGCAAAAGAAGTAAAGTACTTTGTGGTGTTGTGCCCGATTGTTCCGGCTTTCTTTTCCCACGTCGCCGTACTGAGGGTCCAGACAAGTCTGCCTGGTGTTCTCGCGAATTCACGGTGAGCATCTAATTTCGTTGTGAGTGCACGCGTACTTCTAGTAGTGAATCCACTCCGGCGCCCATTATGGGGCCGTTTGAGAACGTACTAGAGTCTGCTTGTGACGCGGCACTCTGTAGCCTTCAGCTACCTCATGAGTCGATTTCGCTAGGAGTATTACTACTTGATCATTATTACTAATTCTTTTTTTCTGGAGAAAACTAGCCCTAACTCATTTGTTATGTCGATCTTCCCCAACAACTTTTCGTGTAGTAGCTCTCGCGACGTCGTCGCTTACGGGTGATCCTCGCGTCGTAGCGTCTCCCACGCACCTCTAGAATTATTATTATTTCTTTATTTAGTTAGTATCGCTAAGTTAATTACATTTTTTTTTTGGTTTGTATACCGTCTTTGCTCGCAGGAGTCCTCTCCCGCACGTGTAAAAGATCAAACTTAACTCATGGATTAAAAATATATTTTTTTTGTTGTGTAAAAGTTTACACATTGTTGAGTAACGCTCATTGTAGCTTGCTCCCACATGCCTCCGCGGTTATCTGAGCTAGTCGTGGAACGCGGCTCAAGGGTGTGACCTTATCCTTTGGCGGTTAAAAGGACTGGCGCCCTTTTTGGCATTTTGTCTCCTCTCGTTATTCCCGTCGTTCTATTTCCGGGTTGAGAGAGTCCAAAGGGGTCGCTGGAAGTTCGTGGAGAACCACGCGTCTGCGGGATTCAGACGCGTGGTTTTCCACGAACTTCCAGCGACCCCTTATTTATATATATATCATAGGCAAGGGCCTAAGCCCAGTGGGACCAGGAGCTGGCGCCACCTTTCCAACATTAAAAAAGTAAAGAAAATTCTCAACCTTTTGAAAGAGAGTAGTTAATTACAGGTTGGAATCATGAGAGATGGCGCCACCTCCCCTGTCTTTCTCTGTTGATACTTCCATACGCGCCTTTAGAACGCGCCTGACTATTGTGCATGCACAGACTCGTGCTCACATGTAGCGTGCCTTTCGTATTGTAACGATCAGAGGATCAAGAGCGTTTTTCTACTTGTAAAAAATAAAGTGTTCTAAGAGTGTACAAACCCCAAGTGTTTATTTCACTAACCCATCAGGTTGTGGATAACAGCCACACTTAGAACTGCGCATTAAAAACAACAGTGGAAAGTGAAATAATTGGACAAAAGTGTAATGAAAGCGAACACAGGATGATTGACGAGATGGGCAAGGAGAGGGACGGCGAGATGAGGGGCGATAATGACGATCCAGGGAAGATGAAAAATGTGACTGAAAACAAGGAGAGTGGTAAGTACTCGATTATTCATTGACTGAATAAATCCGAAAGTGAAAAGTGAGGTAATTAAAACAAAACAAATGAATGACGCGACGATCGGGTGGTAGGACCTGGCGGGAACAGCTACCCATATCCAAGATAGCCGCCAAAACGAGCGTCCGGGCAACATGTGGTTGAGAAACCATGATGGCTGACGCGAATCGAATCGGAAAAATAAAATATGATTTCTAAATAAATATTTCTGAGGAAGATTAAATTTCTTTTTAATTCAAAATAAAATACGTTTTAGTGGCGAATAGCAGTAGGTTTGAACATAAAAGAAGGAAAGAGTGAAAATATGAGGAAGATAGAAAGAGAGAGACGAGGCGCTAGGCTTGGTATCTCCCTCACCGAAGAGGCGCGCATGCGCATCGCTAAAACCCACAAGCTTGTAAACCACCATCGACGCAAAAAGATGAATTGAAAACTGGATTTTAAAAACCAATTTTAGTAATTCAAAGGGCACGTTTTTAGTGTATACAAAAAATAAAAACAAGAAATATGAAGGATGAAATACAAAGAGAGAGTGAAAGAGAGATGGAAATTAACTCAAACATTAATTACAGCTGATAACATTTTGAACGAGCTCTGGGACGAAATAAGACAATTCATAGATCTGGATCAGACAGAAGAGTCAGATCCGATCGTAATCTCCAGAAAGTAAGAGGGAAAAGTAATGCTCAGACAAGGAGAGGGAGAAATTGATTGCTTAGGTATGAGTGAGAGATTTTAACTAAATTAGAAGGATTTTTCTTTATTGCGCATAAAACCTTTTGAGTGCAGAGTTGTGGCTACAGGCTAGCATGTACTGCAATAATAATAGAAAGCACAAAATAAATCAATATTCGAATCAAAATGAATTAATGTATACAAAGTAAATACTCTGGGTAAGATTGGAGGGAGTGCTTTTGTGTTGCGGAGTCGAAATTGATATCGTACAGTGTGAGCAGGAGAACGGTTTTGTGTTCAAAATTTTTCAAATGTTTACACATCCTGAGTCTGGTTAACCTGTGTCTGGGTTACCGGGCAAATGGATTTTTACCCTAGTAATTGTAATTAACAATTTTAATTCCCTTTAGGCAATTCATTCACAACAGAAAGAAACTGAATTGTTCTCCAAGAGTAGCTTGGCATGAATGAAATCATGGGAGAACCAGCGGCCATGCCAAAAGAGCCACCAGGGGGCGCTCCACCAGAAGGCCTAATGTCTAGACAGGATGATGAGAACAAGGGTGAAGAGAGCAAAGAAGAAGAAAAAATCAAGGAAAGAAATGAGAGTAAGGAAAAAGTAAAGAAGAGATGATAACGATGAGCGAGAGCGAGTATGAGGCATTGGTGGAGGCACTCAATAAAGGTAAAAACAAACCTACATAACTAACAGTGAGAAAATTCAGGTAAATCTGAATCCCTACAAATACTATGGTAATCATAGTAGCCAGAATCCCCTTGCAATGAAAAATAAATCTAATATGTCAGTTAAAGAGAGACTAGCAAGACAAGACAGAGTTATTGGTGAACTCACCAGCAGTGTCAAAGCCAGCTGCTGCAATACTTCTCAGTCGATGGAGACAACTACCAAGCTTCTCACTGATGTAAACGAGAAGCTCCAAAATATGAAGGGGTGGAAGCAGGAGTTAGACAGAGTCTCAAAACTTATTGACCAGGCCCTGGATGACGACGAGGATGATGAGAAAGTAAATAGAATCGTTGAAGAAAAATTGAAGTCAAAGAATGTAGAAATTGAAAACAGTTTACCAATGAAAGAATTTGCTAAAGTTATGGAAAGTACACTGAAACTAAGAATGTTGAATAAATCAAATCTTAAAAGGGAGTATAAATTAGATAAGTATACTAAGTTCGAATACTACCATGATCTACTAACTAGTGAGTTACGATCAAATAATCTCATAGATGTGATTCAAAGTGAATATCCAGAACACACAGATGAGTCGATTAAAGAAGAGCAAAAGTTCAATGCAAGAGATATAATCATACATCGTTTGGACAAATCCTATCATGCAAAAGTAACACAAATTAAAGATCGAGTCAAATTATTACAAGAATTGAAAATCATTAAAAACAGTGAAATTAACATTACTCCGTTTATGGCAAAACGTCCGATGGGAATGTGTCAAAACTGTTTGATTTTTTTTTTACTGGAAACAGGGAAAAAGAGAAGGAATAAAGTTCCTGATAGAGGAGAGTTGTCATTTTTATTTCACCGTACATTCATGATTGAATCATGTTATTCACCCAACAAAATAGTAGCTTACAAAAATTCTACGTGACAAGTGCGATTAATAGTAAATGTTTCCGAAATGAGAGCCATCAACACTGGCGCAATAATCCAAACGTTTCCTAAAACCGTGGAATACACGTTCTAATGTTTCCTGTGGAGTACCGTGAACAGTCTTTTTAATGTTTTTTATGAAATTTTCGATTGTTTTTGGCTTGCTTGCGTAAGAAGAATCTTTTATGTAACCCCACAGGAAATAATCACACGGACTTTAATCTGATGAATAGGGTGGCCAATTTATTCCCCCTCCACAAAATTTTGGATATCCCAAACCAAGAACTCGACCGCGATAAACTGTATTAAGAATTTCAAAAACTTCGTGATTACGGTGGAGAGCTGCTCCATCGTGCGTAAAATAAAACCCATTGACAAGCCCTCTTTGTCTCGCATGAGGGAAGAATTTTCTTTCTAACATTCTTTTGTACTCATTCCCGGTAACGGTAGATTCGAAAAAATGTAGATAGACACCCTTCATGGAGAGAGCAGCCCAAACAGTGACTTTCTGTGGATGGGCAGAGTTCGTAACCAAACAATTAGGTTTTTCAGATCCTCAAAATCTCAAATTATTTTTGTTCACATAGTTGTCTAGCCAAAAGTGTGCCTCGTCATAAAAAACAATTGCTGTTTCATGCAGCTTGCCATTTTCGAACATTTGTGTCATTCTTTCACAAAATTCCTTTCGTCTCAGAATCGCCTCCTCTGTCAAACACTGACACATCAATATTTTATATGGATGAAGTTTCAAAAAAACGTGGAGGATGCGATGCAACGTTGATTTGGTCAATTTTAAATCTTGAGCGGCTCTCCGAATGGACGAGTTGGGATTTGCCTTGAAATACTGTTCAAATTCATCGACCTTCTCCTCTGTTACAGCAGAGAATGAGGGACCTGGAAGAGTAGCTCTACGATCATCCAAAGCGCCGTATTCCTCGAAATTTTCAATCATTCTAGAAAAAGAATATTATCATGACTAGAAACCAACGGGATTTCTATGAAAATCTGTAATCTGTTTTGTTGTGTTACACAATGAATATGAAAAAAAATTATTCTAACCTCCTCAAAGTGGTTTCGCTAGCAACTTGTTTGGATCCAAATTTAGTACGAAACCCACTAAAAGCTTCACAGCATTTTTTCCCTCTCGAATAGAAGCACTCGATGAGATATCTTTTTTCTTGAATTGTCAAATCACTCATAACTGCTAACAAACTAAGGCTCCTGCCACCATTGGAATAAAACTGACTGGCCCCTAGTAAACGTAACACAAACGTAGAGAGTCAAGGTTATTTTGGATGAGTCGGCAGATGAGTTTAGTTTTCACACTTTCCTATGAGACACCCTGTATGATCCTGATAAAATATTGAGTGTTGTAAGGATATTTTCCCGGGTTGCTCACCCAGGAAAAATCCAAACTACTTTTTAGCCGTCTCTATCGCTCAATAGTCGGGCGCCAGCCGAACCTTCACGGGAGGTTCGACGAAAACCGGCCTCCGAGGCAAACTCGTCCACTCAGAGCACTTCTGTGGCCGGGCAAAGGGTTGCCCCGCTAGCATCAGTGTGACACGGTAGAGTGGGCGAGATCCACCAGGAGTATCGTATGCCAAACGTCACCAGCCACTGTTTCAGGCTGGACATTAAGCCTCACGGCCTAATCCCCCATGTAAAGTGAATTTACTCTCATCCTGGAGGGTTTTTCACCCTCTCAGTAGGCTTTTGCCTCCCGAGTATTTCGACTCGGGAGTGTTTTCAGAATTGTATGCGAATCAGCCGGGACTCCTCAGAGCCTGGGACGCCGAGAGGCTGATCCGACCAAAGTGGAACACTGTTACCCACTTCACGACCACCCGCGCTCTCGGCCACCAGTTACCGCTTCGGTCATCGCACGGCGCCATCTCCGGGTACTCGAATGTCGGCACATGGTCGGGTCGACAGGAGGACGATCTCTACTCCAGACCCACGGGCCCATGCGCACGACATTTGTTTCGCCGAGCCGGATAACGCCGGAAACAACAAAGTCGTCACTAAGAGTTCCGAAATAACGCTTTTTCCGGTTGTGGGGGATGCAGAAGCATCCCCCTACGCTCGCTACCATCAGTTATGCACCTGGCTGCGCTGAGCTATTCGCCCACCATTCCTGTGGCCATCTTTCAAGCCAACACCACAGTATATATCGGAGAAATCCTTTCGACTTCCCCGCTCGAGCGTCCGCATTCGACTAACTCAGAATCTTACTAGGGCCTTCTCCCCCTAGTCTGGATATCTCAGCGACGATAGGTCACTCCGTTACCCTATCCCCACCAATCAACCCGACGGGATCCCGGGGGCACCAGTCCTCTCACCTGGCCGTTGGTCCCTAGTCTACTCTGACATAGCCTATGGAATCGCCCAGTTGGACAGCCTGTACGTCGGCTCGTTTTCCCCTAGCACATGCTGGGCGAATTCCATAATAGCGATAGTCTGGTAACGTCCTCCAGACCTCCAGGGGTCGCGATTTCACCCATAACCGCTATGCCTTAGGTGTTTCATCGGTTTGTCGCTCAGTTCATCTAGTTGCGGCTTTCTTCAGCCGCCTCTAGATGTCGCTTCATGTCTCAATTTTAGAGTTCACGTATCTTTTTAAGGGGATTTCAACCCGTAACGAGAAAATCTCGTTACAGTTTACAAATTAATAAGGTGCTTTTTTTCATGAAAATCAATGTTTATTATAAAAAAACAAAAAGACATTTAACGGTCGAAATATTCTCCATTATTTTCAATGACTTTACTTCACCTCACTGGCAACTAACGAATTCCTTCGCGAAAGAAACTTGGCGGTTTTGACTCAATAAATTCATCGATGCTTTTTCGGACCTCGTCGATTGTTTTGAAGTGCTCATCAGATAGGTGGTGTTGAAGAGACCGAAATAGGTGGTAGTCGGATGGGGCGAGATGAGGCGAGTAAGCCGCGTAAGGGAGAACCTCCCATCCCAGTTCATAGATAATATCCTTAGCCGCTTTGGCGACATGCGGTCGAGCATTGTCATATTAGAGAATCACTTGTCTACTTCCGCTGCCAGTATGTGGCCTCTTTTGCTCCAATGCATCATTCAAATGAATAAGCTGTTATTGATAAACCTTCGCAGTAACAGTTTGGCCAGGTTTAAGTAGCTCATAATATATCACACCCTTCATATCCCACCAGATACTCAGCATCACTTTTTTTTGCGAATTTTTTTTTGCGAAATAATCGAGAAAATTAGCCCCGTCCCCCTTTCGATTTCTGAGGCGATTGTTTAATTGTTAATTATCTCAGATACCAAGAGGACTAGGAAATTTTGTCAGTAGATCTTTTATCTTGTTAATGAAATGTAACAGAAAAAAGTTTTATTGACAAAATCCCTTGAAATTCTCGGTTGAGGAGATAATTAATAATTAATTAATTACCTCGGAAATTCCAAGGGGATGGCCGACGATTTACGGGAAATAATAATCAATAACTAAATCTTGTAAACCCATTTGTTCACAAGATAATTGTAAAAGAGTTTTTTTTGCGAAATAATTCATAAAATTGCCCCCGTCCCCCTTACGATTTCTGAGGCGAATGTTTAATTGTCAATTATCTCAGATACCAAGAGGACTAGGAAATTTTGTCAACACATCTTTCATCTTGGCAATGAAATTTAACCGAATAAAGTTCTTTTGACAAAATCCCTGAAAATTCTCAGTTGACGAGATAATTAACAATTAATTAATGGCCCCAAAAATGCGAAGGGGATGGCCCACGATTTTCGGGAAATCCCGAGTTACGAAAAGTTTTTTACCATTATCTGTTGTACAATTGGGTTTAGAGGATTTTTCCATAAATTATTTTTTGTCGCAAATCGAATTTGCAACAAAAATAATCTAATGCAAAAATCACGTAAACCCAATAATTTATTAAATTATTGCAATAAAGTCTTGAATAATTTTTGGTCATTATTTAAAAAACTATTGGATTTACAGCATTTTTTCATCACATTATTTTTGTTGCAAATTCGATTTGCGACAAAAAATTATCAATGGAAAAATCTCCTAACCCCAATTGTTTACCACGTAATTGAAAAAGAGCGTGTTTCTTCGGAAAAATTCCGAAAATTGCAGCTATCCCCCTTTCGATTTCTGAGGCGATTGTTTAATTGTTAATTATCTCAGTTACCAAGAGGTCTAGGAAATTTTGTCAGTAAATCTTTTATCTTGTCAATGAAATGTAACAGAAAAAAGTTCTGCTGACAAAATCTCTTGAAATTCTCGGTTGAGGAAATAACTAATAATTAATTAATGACCTCGGAAATTCCAAGGGATGGCCGACGATTTTCGGAAAATAATAATCAACAACTAAATCTTGTAAACCCATTTGTTTACAAGTTAATTGTAAAGGACTTTATTTTTGCGAAATAATTGATAAAATTACCCCCGTCCCCCTTTCGATTTCTGAGGCGATTTTTTAATTGTTAATTCTCTCAGATACCAAGAGGACTAGCAAATTTTGTCAGTAGATCTTTTATCTTGTTAATGAAATGTAACAGAAAAAAGTTTTACTGACAAAATCTTTTGAAATTCTCGGTTAAGGAAATAATTAATAATTAATTAATGACCTCGGAAATTCCACGGGGTTGGCCGACGATTTTCGGGAAATAATAATCAATAACTAAATCTTGTAAACCCATTTGTTTATAAGATAATTGTAAAAGAGTTTTCTTTTGCGAAATAATTGATAAAATGAGCCCCCTCCCCCTTTCGATTGCTGAGGCGATTGTTTAATTGTCAATTATTTCAGATACCAAGAGGTCTAGGAAATTTTGTCAGCAGATCTTTTATCTTGTTAATGAAATGTAACAGAAAAAAGTTCTTCTGACAAAATCTCTTGAAATTATCGGTTGAGAAGATAATTAATAATTAAACAATGATCAATGAAATGCGGAGGGAATGGCTCACGATTTTTGGGAAGTCGTCAGCAATAAAAATCAATCCATAAAAGGGGTTGGAAGGCAGGGAAAAGGATGAGGATCCTCGTTTTGATTGTCGTGGTGGCCCTGAAAAGGGCCGATTTTGGTTTGTTCATGGGATGAACTGGAGAGGGAAGGAGGGCGGCAGGGAGTTCCTAAATCAGGTTCTCCACGTGTCCTCCACCTGCATCAATGGACAGCCTGGCTCTCCTCAGGAGGTTTGTCCTCATGCGTTCCAGCTCTTCAGGTGTGATGGTTGCAACTGCAGCGTGCAGCAATGCGACCATCTCCTCCTGATTCGCTGGACGATGAGCGTATATCCGTGACTCCAGAGTACCCCACAAGAAAAAATCCAGCGGAGTTAGATCTGGAGACCGCGGAGGCCACGCTACAGGTGGTTGGCGACGACAGACCCCTGTCCCGGTCGCTCCTGTTCCCGATCCAGCGATCCGGGAACCGCTCGTTCAGCTGGTCGACGACGGCGACACACGTATGTGCTGGAGCTCCATCGTGCTGAAACCATACAGCTCTCTCCGCAGGACCGTCACCGATGACAGTTACAAGGCGATCTTGTAAAAATCCCAAGTAGTTGCCACCCTGAAACAGAAAAAAATCAAAACCAAATCAAAATTAGTATATTGTGCACCAAGGGCCGAAAGTTACATTTTCCTGACCCGAGGTGCATATGCGATTTTTTAACATGCCTGCAAAGAAAAGTTCGTATTTTGCTTTTTGATGAGGGGGAGAAAATTGAGTTTTTTCCACCCTAGGGTGGAAAATGACTCCTGTGGGCGGAAAGTCTTGACTTTCCGCCTGAGGAAGTAACATTGTACCCAAGGGCGAAAAATACTCACTTTGGTCCCGCTCATCAGGGAGCAAATTACAAACTTTCCGTGCAGGCGTGTGAAAACATAATTTTCTTTAGAGTAGCTGAAAAAAGAATACTTACGTCGAGACGTCCTGGAAGGTGATAAATGTGGACTTCATCACCAATGATCCCTCCCCAGATGTTCATACTGTCCCAACGATACTGGAAATTCGTTTCTTTCGCGAGACCGTGATTTACAAAAGCCCAATGATGCTCATTGTGCTGATTGATGATCCCCTTTCTCACGAAAAGCTTCTCATCAGTCCAGCAAACGTTGCGTATGAACTCTGTATCGCGACTTCTGTCAAGGAACCATTGGCAGAAATCCACACACTTCGGCAAATCCTCTGGCTTCAGCTCCTGGACCCGGGTAAATTTCCAGGGATGCAGACCCTCAACCCTCATCACACGGTGAACCGTGAAACGGGCCGTANTTTACAAAAGCCCAATGATGCTCATTGTGTTGATTGATGATCCCCTTTCTCACGGAAAGCTTCTCATCAGTCCAGCAAACGTTGCGTATGAACTCTGGATCGCGACTTCTGTCAAGGAGCCATTGGCAGAAATCCACACACTTCGGCAAATACTCTGGCTTCAGCTCCTGGACTGGGGTAAATTTCCAGGGATGCAGACCCTCAACCCTCATCACACGGTGAACCGTGGAACGGGCGGTACGTAGCGAGGACGCAATTCCCCGGACGGACAACTCTGGAGACTCCTCGACGCTCTGGAGAATCGCCTCTTCCAGGTGCACGCCATCCGCACGTCTTGGGCGCCCTTCGCCGTGCCTTGGGAGGACGTTACCCTCCCTCAGCCATTGAACTGCATCCCTAAACGTACGTGGATCAGGAACTACACGATTCGGAAACTGCTCCGCATAAATTCGGGCAGCTTCTGCCCCATTTCCCCCCGCAACACCATACACGACCACCATATCCGCGTAATCCGCTGCCGTAAAACGCACCATTGTCGCGATTTGTATCAGACGACTATCACAAAACGAATGACTACGTCGACGACGAATATTGAGAAAATCCGGAAAACAAAAGAGTCGCGGGCGTGATCACCTGATTGCGAGAAAAGGACACGAAAGCATTGCTCGAAAGAGAGATGCAAAAAAAAAAAATCATCGAGTTCCCTAAAAAACATCGTTATGAGAAAGTACAGGATTTTTTTATTGATTAGTTTTTTTCGAGAATTGAATGTCCTACAAAAATAATCCAATGAAAAAATGACGTAAACCCGATAGTTTTCCAAATAATGAGTAAAATTTATTTATGAGCTTAATGCAATTGTTTATTAAACTATTAGGTTTACGCTATTACACGATGGACGATTTTTGTAGTTCAAAGGATTCTTTTTTTAAAAAGGCTTTTGACAAAAAGCTGGAAACCCAATTGTTTATTAGATAATTTCGAAAACATTTTTATTGCTCACGATTTACGAAAATCGTGGGCCATCCCCTTGGAATTTCCGAGGTGATTAATTAATTATTAATTATCTCCTCAACCGAGAATTTCAAGAGATTTTGTCAGAAGAACTTTTTTCTGTTAAATTTCATTAACAAGATAAAAGATCTACTGACAAAATTTCCTAGTCCTCTTGGTATCTGAGATAATTGTTAACAATTAAACAATCGCCTCAGAAATCGAAAGGGGGAGGGGGCTAATTTTATCAATTATTTCGCAAAAAAAAACTCTTTTACAATTATCTTGTAAACAAATGGGTTTACAAGATTTAGTTATTGATTATTATTTCCCGAAAATCGTCGGCCATCCCCTTGGAATTTCCGAGGTCATTAATTAATTATTAATTATCTCCTCAACCGAGAATTTCAAGAGATTTTGTCAGAAGAACTTTTTTCTGTTAAATTTCATTAACAAGATAAAAGATTTACTGACAAAATTTCCTAGTCCTCTTGGTATCTGAGATAATTGTTAACAATTAAACAATCGCCTCAGAATTCGAAAGGGGGAGGGGGCTAATTTTATCAATTATTTCGCAAAAAAACACTCTTTTACAATTATCTTGTAAACAAATGGGTTTACAAGATTTAGTTATTGATTATTATTTCCCGAGAATCGTCGGCCCTCTCCTTGGACTTTCCGAAGTCATTAATTAATTATTAATTATCTCCTCAACCGACAATTTTAAGAGATTTTGTCAAAAAAACTTTTTTCTGTTACATTTCATTAACAAGATAAAAGATCTACTGACAAAATTTCCTAGTCCTCTTGGTATCTGAGATAATTGTTAACAATTAAACAATCGCCTCAGAATTCGAAAGGGGGAGGGGGCTAATTTTATCAATTATTTCGCAAAAAAACACTCTTTTACAATTATCTTGTAAACAAATGGGTTTACAAGATTTAGTTATTGATTATTATTTCCCGAGAATCGTCGGCCCTCTCCTTGGACTTTCCGAAGTCATTAATTAATTATTAATTATCTCCTCAACCGACAATTTTAAGAGATTTTGTCAAAAAAACTTTTTTCTGTTACATTTCATTAACAAGATAAAAGATCTACTGACAAAATTTCCTAGTCCTCTTGCTATCTGAGATAATTAACAATTAAACAACCGCTTCAGAAATCGAAAGGGGGATAGCTGTGATTTTTTTATTTTTTTTATTTAAGCTTCCAAGCCCCTTATCGGGCTCATTCAGCTGTCAAAATAGAAATACAATTAATTATTTACATCATAATATATTATTAAACTTCTCGTGGAATTAGTCCTCTGCGGTGTCTTGTAAGCACATTAAATTTGAATTGAACAGTTATTCAAGAATTTTGAGATTGCTTTGATGTCTCTTCGCCTGAGGGCATCTAAAATGTCCTGGATGTTTGGTGGGCCAGGGTTGCTTTTTCTGATCTCTTTGAGGAGAGCTTTCCTGTCTTCTGCATACTGGGGACAGTTCCATAGTATGTGGTCTAGGTCCTGAACTTGATGTCCGCAAGGACACGGAGTAGGTGGGATGATGTGGGTCCGGGAAAATGAGCTGTTCAGGTTGTAGTGGTCAGCCCTTGCTCGGTACTATTTGTTCTCTCTTGAAGTCGGGGAATCTCTCAAACCAAGGTTTGGCACTTCTGGAGAAAAACTGTTGGAAGTATGCTTTCCCTTTTGGTTTGTGAGTCTCAGGGGAGGCCATTTCTACTATGTGGTCGATGGTGTTGTGTTTCATTTCCCTCTTGAACAACTCCGTGAAGTCGGTGAAGCGGATTCTGCTGATGTCAATGTCCTCTGCAGTAGTTCCCTGCTTAGCTAACCCGTCTACATATTCGTTGCCCTCGTACCCAGAGTGTGATGGGGTCCGGACAAATTTGATGAATCGACTTCTGTCACATTTTTCAAGAAATTTGTTATATTTGATTCTTACTTGGAGCAAGTAGTCGTTCTCTCTGATGGTCATTTTCGGGTGCTCAAGGGCTTGTAGGACGCTCATAGAGTCTGTGAGGAGGTAGAAATTTTTTCCAGGGTGATCCAAGGCTGTGTCCATGGCTATGTGAAGAGCGAGACATTCTGCTGTGTAGACAGAGCACTGATGGTTGAGGCTACGGATGATCTCAATATTGAGTCTTGGACAGAAGCAGGCTGACCCAGTGAAAGGATTCCCCGTTACTTTACTGCCGTCCGTGTAAATACAGTATGTGTCTTCATTCTCGCTGTCGATGATTTGTTGGATAGTTAATTTCTCTTTTTCATCTCCCTTGTTTTTTCCTGTTGATATATCAACTTTGATGGCGGTCATTACATCTCTGTACCTGATTCTGTAGATGTTAAATTTGTCGTAGATGTATAGATTGGGAAGTAATAGGGTGATTTCTGCTAACCCCCAGTTCAACAGGCGCTCATATTTTTTTGCGTTGCTGCGTCGCCCTCTCGAAACGAAATTCCTGATAGTGTTGTTGAGTTGGAGTGATGTGTTGATGGAGATCTTGACAAGGAAGTTTTTGCAGAGAAATTCTGCTCTATGTTTAATGAGGGGAAGCTTTGTTTCGCCTAGTAGAACGTTCGTTGGCGTGGTTTTCTTATACCCCATTGCAGCGCGAATCGTTTTATACTGTAGTCTCTCCAGCACGTTCCTGAGTTTGGCAGTCTTAGGGTAGTAGATGAAGAGTCCATAGTCCATCAGTGATCTGACGAAGCTTTTGTAGAGTAGTAAGAGTGTGCGGGGATTGCTCCCCCACCAGGTCTCTCTGAGATATTTTACTATGTTTAGAGATTTGAGACACTTCTGACGGACGCGTTCGATGTGTTGGTTGAATTTGAACCTCCAGTCGAACCAGACACCCAGGAATCTGGCTGTTTCACACGACTGTATAGTATGTCCATCGACGGTGATTTCTGAGAACCCAGGCGTGATACCTTGGTTGTTGAACTGGAGTAGTTGTGTCTTTTGAGGGGCAAGATCTAGACCCAGCTCTGCTAGTTTACCTTTAATTGCTTTGATAGCTCCTACTAACGTGGATTCACAAATGTCCAGGTCTTGGTCGTGAGTGTAAACAGCGATATCATCTGCAAATTGTGATATCGACAGCTTAGTTGGAAGATCATTGGTGATATGGGAGACATATAAAGAGTATAGCAGGGGGCTGAGGACACCACCCTGGGGAACACCTTGGTACACCATTCTCGGAGTTTCTTCCTGATTGATGGTTTGGATAAAACGTTGACAGGTCAGGAAACGAATGAATTTTAGCACCTTTTTGGGAAAGCCGATGCTGGCCAGTTTGCTGAGCAGAATTTGAGGGTTTACATTGTCGAAAGCTCCTTTGACATCTAGAAAGGCTGTTAGAACATGTTGTTGTCTTGCAAGAGCTTCATTGACCGTGAAGGATAGGTTCACCAGGTTGTTATGGCAGGATACTCCCTTGCGAAATCCCGTTTGACTGTTGGTGATATTGTCGTGGTGCTCTAACCACCAGTCCAGTCTGATTTTCAGCAAACTTTCAAACAGTTTGGCCAGACATGGAGCCAGAGCTATGGGTCTAACATCCGACCCACCAGTTTTGGGTATAAAGTGGATGAAGTGGTGTATCCAATCCTCTGGATATTCTTCGGCTCTGTAGAGGTTGTTGAAGATGTCCAGCAGGATCAGGTGATACTTGACGGGTAATTTTTTCAAGATGACATAGTCAAATCCGTCCATGCCTGTGGAACAATGAGTTTTACGTGTGGACAGAGCGTAACTGAACAATGTAAAATTAAAGTCAAAGGAGAGGAATTCGTTTTCTTGGCTAGCTGGAAGAAACTCAGGGTCAAATGGTACATGTGCTGGACTTATTTTGTTAATTGCTTTGTCTATGTTGTTGCGCCACTGTAGATTGTCGGTGACCTTGTTGTGAGACACTTTGACCCATTTGTTCTTGAGAATTTTGCAAGTATTCAATACGAAACTGCCGTTACTTCTGCTGTCCAGACTCTGAGCAAACTCTTGGAAGTGTTGCCTTTTCTTTTTCTTGAATAGTTTCTTTGCTTGGGCTGAGGCTCGGTTGTATTTGATGCGGTCTGCTTCACTGTTCGAGTATTCCCATTTTCTCTCAGCAGCTCTTTTTAGCCGTTTGGCCTTGCTATACTCGTTGTCCCACCATTTGCACCGATTATCCTGTTCTTTTTGTCTCTTATTAGTCGTCTCGAGGTTCTTGGGCTTCTGTTCCCTCCTCTTCGGTATGTGCTTCCGTATGGCTTCCTTAACTGTGTTGACGAAGGTGTTGTACTGTTCGACTGGGCGGCTGATGTCAAATTCCCGAGACAGAAAGGTCTCGTAACTCGTCTCCAGCTCCTCGTGGACTTTGTCCCATTCAGTGCTTTTTGTATAGATTTTGAAAGTCTTTTTCCTGTAGTAATTTTTTTCTACGCTAATTGTCAGTCGTAATGGGTAGTGGTCCGAGCCGCAGAGTTCGTCTCCAATGTTGTAAGTAAGTCTATCAGCTACATCGAGGGTCGAAATAATCAGGTCGATGTTGGATTTCCTTCGATTGTCGCGAGGGTCCACGTGTGTGAGTGTTTCCGTATTGTGTATGAAGAGGGCTGGGTCCTGATCCTCTATTGCCTTCAAGAACCTCCTACCATCGGTATTCGAGCTCCAGCAGTTCCAAGCTCTGTGATGTGCATTAAAGTCACCTAGGAGTACAGAATGTTCATTCTCATTAGCACAGGTGACCAAGCGGTTCCATCCCTCTTGGGACAGGGCTCCCTTCGGTCTGTAACAGATAAATATGTTTATGTTGGGTCTGGTGTTGGTGATTTTGATGAAGGCCAATTCGATATTGCTGGCAGGTACTTCGATGGTGTCATTTATTATAAAGGCTATGCTTTGTCGAATGAAAATGAGGATGCCCCCGCCGATGTCTGTCTCTCTATCCTTTCGAAATGTGACGAAACCTGCAAATTGGAATTCGGTGGGTGCCGTGGTGTTAGTACTGAGTCTGGACTCGAGGAGTATCAAGATGTCAAGGTCTTTCAGCCAGATTGGTATTTCTTCTTTTATTCTTTTTGCGCTTCGGCAGTTCCAGCACTCCATTCTAAGATTACTTTCAAAACTGTCTGATTCTGGAATCATTTTGGTTGAAGTATAATAGAATAAAGTGTTTATTGTTCCTCAATCCCTTTGGTTCTTCCGCAAAGTCCATCGCATCGTCAGGGTCCTCCGGAGGGATGGATCCGTCGGAGAAGTCAGTATCAGTCGTTGTAATTATCTCTGGGTTCATCGGAGCTGCTGGTTTTGGGGAGTTTTTGGCCTGGACGCTGTGCCTTTTGATGATCTTCGGGAGGAAATTCTTGAATCTTGGTGGAATTGCTTTTTGAACGTAGGTGAGCATGTCGCTCATTCCTAGAAGGTTTGGCGAGAATTTGAGAACATGATTGACTGCGTTATCTAGTTTTCCATAACCATGGAGATACTCCTGTAATTGTTTCAAGTTTAGTGGGAAATTAGTCTTGTCGTCCTGGTTCAACAGTGATTCAACTCCGCTCCAGTTCTCGTCCTTAGTTTTTTGATGTACTTCGTTTATCTGCTCTGCATCTAGACTGATCTTGGTTTTTTTAGCAATGTGTTTGCTGTTTCATTCACTTCTGGTGTTGCACTGCTCATCCGATTCCTCGTCGTCAGTCTGAACTCCGATCTTATTACCTGATGATGAGACAGTAGAGGGGGGATTCTTGTTTTTCCTCGTCACTGTGGTCCAGCTGCTCTGAGAGTTGGGTTGAAGATCATCATTGGTTTCATTGGCAGATGGTGGGAGAATCGGCTTATCGTGGGTATTATTCCTTTGAGTACCGGATGAGGTGAGGGTCTGGGTCAGTGTTGTATTACTAGTATTGTCAGGGACCCTGGGTGTCGTTGGGGGAAGAGGCTCGTTGTTAATGTTTTCTGTCATTTGTGTGGATGATTGGTCATCTGTTATTAATTGAGGTCCTGTTACTAGGTTGAGTGAATTGAATTTCGAGGGGCAGTTCCTTGCGAAATGACCCTCCTTCTTACATACGTGACATGTGTTGGTGTCGTGGACGACGTACACCCAGGTGTCCTTGCCGTCTACCTGGACGGGAAATCTGGTGGGTAATTTGGGAACATCTTCGGGATCAATATAGGTTTACCTTTTGGCCCAGTTAATATGACAGAGCTCTTTGTTTTTGAATCCTGCATTGACGGAGGTAATCGGTGCTTTTGTTATTATACCACTCTCCAATAAAACCGCGATGATCACTTCATCATCGACTTCTGGAGAGACTGGGGAGAATGTTATTCTTTTGTTCCTAGTGACGTATGGGCGCATGTTGACAATCTGTTGGGCTACTATTAAGTGTTTCGTTGTTGTCATGAGCCCATCGACAGTTTGTTTGATGTCGAGCCAGACAATGAGACGATTATTGATCGATGGTTTCAACGTGGAAATTTTGGAACCTGGGACATATCTTAGTAGGGCTTCTAAATATTCTTCATAGCTAGCTTGCACTGTTGCACTGTGTTTTCAATGATGATTTCACTTTCGCAATTGCTTTCTTGGCGCGTTTCATCGCTGCTGAGTAACTGACCTGGGAACTATTCTGCGTGGATCTATTCTGTGGTGAACTTTGAAATGATTGCTGTGGTGTTGTTTCCATGTTGGTTTGAAGACCCTGGAACCAGGGAACTTCCAGCAAAGGACCGGGTTAAAAAAACCCCGTCCTCCTCCTCCTCCCACCGACTTCCTTCCTCGTCTTCCGTGCAGTTAGAATTATTGGTTTAATTGAATTCAGCGGCCTCAGCTTTGCAGCTAAGGCATTTTGAATGAAACCACGTACACTTATCGGAGCACGATTAAAACACGTCCGTACTGTATCGCGTCTCACACAGGACCCTAGCTGTGATTTTCGGAATTTTTCCGAAGAAACACGCTCTTTTTCAATTATGTGGTAAACAATTGGGGTTAGGGAATTTTTCCATTGATTATTTTTTGTCGCAAATCGAATTTGCAACAAAAATAATATAATGGAAAAATGCTGTAAACCCAATAGTTTTTTAAATAATGACCAAAAATTATTCAAGACTTTATTGCAATTATTTAATAAATTATTGGGTTTATTGTTAGAATGAGTGGAATGTGTGACCAGAACAGTAGGGATAGTTTATCAGTAACAGGAGAACGGAAGAGAGCACGTCTGTTCGAAAGGATTTATTCGGTGTAACTGATACAGCTTGATGGTCTTGATTGGCGCTTGCCTGCCACCTGTGTATGTGTGTGTTTGTACTGGTGTTTGTGTGCTGTGTGCGTCAGTGTGGGATCTATCGTCATTACATTCAACACTTCCCCTTAATGTCGATTTATCTCATTCTACACTGATGTAATTCCTATCATCTCGGTTAATTTCTTCAGCCGTTGAGGTCCGAGTGGTTTTGTTAGTAGATCCGGTTTGTTGTCCTCCGTGGGAACATAAGCTACTTCGATGATGCCCCTTTGTACATAGTCCACTCATTCCACTCATTCCAACATTTACGTGATTTTTGCATCAGATCATTTTTGTTGCAAATTTGATTTGCGACAAAAAATAATTTATGGAAAAATCCTCTAAACGCAATTGTTGAACAGATAATGGTAAAAAACTTTTCGTAACTCGGGATTTCCCGAAAATCGTGGGCCATCCCCTTCGCATTTTTGGGGCCATTAATTAATTGTTAATTATCTCTGCAACTGAGAATTTTCAGGGATTTTGTCAATAAAAGTTTATTCTGTTACATTTAATTAACAAGATAAAAGATCTGCTGACAACATTTCCTAGTCANGTCAATAAAAGTTTATTCTGTTACATTTAATTAACAAGATAAAAGATCTACTGACAACATTTCCTAGTCATCTTGGTATCTGAGATAATTAACAATTAAACAATCGCCTCAGAAATCGAAAGGGGGGGGGCTAATTTTCTCGATTATTTCGCAAAAAAAAACTCTTTTACCATTATCTTGTAAACAAATGGGTTTACACGATTTAGTTATTGATTATGATTTCCCGAAAATCGTCGGCCATCCCCTCGGAATTTCCCAGGTCATTAATAAATTATTAATTATCTCCTCAACCGATAATTTCAAGAGTCTTTGTTAGAAGAACTTTTTTCTG
Source organism: Diachasma alloeum (assembly GCF_001412515.2). Classification (NCBI taxonomy): domain Eukaryota; kingdom Metazoa; phylum Arthropoda; class Insecta; order Hymenoptera; family Braconidae; genus Diachasma; species Diachasma alloeum. The sequence continues at coordinate 116,735 of NW_021680687.1, read as the reverse complement.
TCAAATTTCATTAACAAGATGAAAGATGTACTGACAAAATTTCCTAATCCTCTTGGTATCTGAGATAATTAAAAATTAAACAATTGCCTCAGAAATCGAAAGGGGGATAGCTGTGATTTTCGGAATTTTTCAGAAGAAACACGCTCTTTCTCAATTATGTGGTAAACAATTGGGGTTAGGGGATATTTCCATTGATTATTTTTTGTCGCAAATCGAATTTGTAACAAAAATAATCTGATGGAAAAATGATGTAAACCCAATAGTTTTTTAAATAATGACCAAAAATTATTCAAGACTTGATTGCAATTACTTAATCAACTATTGGGTTTACGTCATTTTTACATAAGATTAGTTTATTGCAAATTCGATTAGCTACAAAAAATAATCAATGGGAAAATCCCCTAAACCCAATTGTTTAACAGATAATGGCAAAAACATTTTCGTAGAGAGATGTGAGAAAGCGAGAGAGAAATATCTTTCCTTCTCTCTCTCGCTCACGGGTGAACGTAAAACGCTATCCCGCCTCTTGCTGACTGGAAGGGGAATAACGCACACCGGTAAGCGGAGCTACACGGACGTACTGCCGCTTAACGCTGCAGCGTCATTGGCTGTCCTATTTACCCCAATATCTCCGGAGGGGTGCTTCTGATCGAAAAGTGGAAAAGGACTTTTCGGCTCAGAATCACCCCCTGTACATGCTGGTTCAGGATCAGCATGTACTTCTGGGACACCCTGTATGTAAGTTACATAACCTTTCAGAATAGCAGATTTTACGATGGCAACTGATAAACAGCACATTCGGAGCTGCATTTTATATGAATTCCAACAAGGAAAAAATGCTTCTGAAGCACGGGAATCAATGTGTAGTGTTCTTGGTGCCGACGTTGTATCCTATGAAACGTGTAATTATTGGTACAAACGTTTTAGAAGTGGTGATTTCGATCTGAGTGACCAGCCGCGTCCTGGACAGCCTCGAAAGTTTACAGATGCGGAATTGCAAGCTCTACTGGATGAAGACTCAACGCAAACGCAACAAGAGCTTACAGCTCAGTTAGGAGTCACCCGAACAGCTATTTCTAAGCGTTTGCTTCAAATGGGAAAAATCCGAAAACTTGGAAGGTGGGTCCCACATGTGTTGACCGAACACAACCTAGGTCAACGTATGAACACGTGCCTTTCACGGCTTGCCCGGCAACAAAAAAAGGACTTCAAACGTAAAAAGTGGGTAGATCCCGGACAATCCAGTACATCGACGCCAAAACAGAATATCCACTTAAAGAAGATTCTCCTGTGTATCTCGTGGGGCATGAAGGGTGTGCTTTATTACGAACTCCTGGAAACAGATCAGACGGTGACTGCGGAACGCTACCGCCGACAACTGAACAAACTGAGCGATGCACGGAAAAAAATAAAAATAAATAAATCGGTAAAAGGAATTTGCCGAAGATTCCAAAAAGCTTCATTGTTCTTTGTGCATGAAAAGTGGGGATTTTCGGGAAACTCCTTGCGATCGCGAGACTTTTACCGATTTATTTTTCTCCGTGTGAGCTTGACCGGAAAAGGCCATTTACTGGGCAAGGAAGTAGGCAAATCATACTGCTGGATGACAATTCTCGACCTCACGTTGCTCGCGTGACTCAGAAGACCCTCTTAAACTTGGGATGGGAAGTTCTCCGGCACGCGGCATATTCACCAGACGCCTTAGTGGATAAACAGTTTAAAACGCTGGGCGATGTACGTAAATTCGTCGATGACTTTATCGCCTCGAAGCCTGCAAGTTTCTTTTGCGACGGCATTCGAATGTTACCTGAGAAATGGCGTAAGGTCATAGAAAACCATGGACAATATTTCCAAGATTAAGTTCGTTGTTCTCTATTTTTTTATATTAAATAAATTTACTGAAAAATCTGTAAAAATTAAGTCACACACCTAATATATCTGATGAAAATTAATCAATTTTCCATCAGTGAAATAATATTTTTAACCCGAAAATATTGATGGCAACAACTGACATGTGCAAAGTGACCCTTGCGTCAACGAGTGCCACTCGTTTCCCTAATCTCCCCCTCTCTCAAAATTCCCATGAAAATAAGAATCTATGCTATGCAGTTCAAATGAAATATTCATCAACTTCGTCTTCATTCGCTTAAAAAAAGACGGAAGTGAAAAGCTCATATAGGAGAAAAGGATGGAAAGAGTATTCTAGGTGAAAGTAAAGATTGAGGAAGAGGAGCAAAAAAATAAAAAAAAAAGAATTCAAGGAAATCCCAAATTGGAATCAGAAAGAAGCAAGAATCAGCAGTGAAAAACTGATGATTGCCAAAGAAATAAAAAAAAATCTAATCAATGAAATCGAACACGAAGAGACTGCCATTCGAAATACGAAATTGAATGCCAAAACAGTTGAAGAATAATTTCATTTATTATTTGTTGTACTACGTATTACTATTACGTATTACGACTATAGGGCTCCAAAAATTCAATAATGAGATCTGGGAATTTCAATCGTGCACCAACTTCGTACTGGACCATTTTTAGCTCGTCCTCGGGGAATGAAATTTTTCCGAGAACCTTTGAGACATGGATTTTCAGATGCACGTAGTCTCGATGACAACTGGCAATTTAAATCGTGCAACAAGTCCCTACTAAACAATTTTCAACTTTTCCTCGGGGAATTATATTTTTCCGACAAACAATGGCACATGTATTTTCAGATGCACGTGGTCCCAATGACCAGTGGGAATTTAAATAATGCACCAAGTCCCTACTAATCAAATTTTTTTTTTCTTCGGGGAATTAAATTTTTCCGAGAGTATTTGGGACATGTATTTTCAGTTGCACGTCGTCCCGATGACCATAGGGAATGTAAATCATGCATCAACTTCCTACTAGATAATTTTTAACTTTTCCGCGGGGAATTAAATTTTTACGGCAACCAATCGGACATGTATTTTCAGGTGTACGTGCTCCCGATGACCAGTGAAGATTTAAGTCATGCGCCAACTTCCTACTAGAACATGTTTGACTTTTCCTCGGGGAATTCAATTTTTTTGACTACGTATGGGACATGTATTTTCAGATGCACGTATTCCCGATGACCACTGGGAATTTAAATCGTGCACCAAGTTCCTACCAGACAATTTTCAACTTTTCCTCGGGGAATTGAATTTTTTCGACAACCTATGGGACATGTCTTTTCAGATGCACATAGTCCCGATGACCACTGGGAATTTAAATCGTGCACCAAGTTCCTATCGCACAATTTTCAACTTTTCCTCGGGGACTTGAATTTTTTCGACAACCTATGGGACATGTCTTTTCAGATGCACATAGTCCCGATGACCACTGGGAATTTAAATCGTGCACCAAGTTCCTCTCGGACAATTTTTAACTTTTCTTCCGAAAATTAAATTTTTTCGACAACCAATGGGACATGTATTTTCAGATGCACGTGGTCCCGACGACCTGTGGGAACTTAAATCATGTAACAAGTTCCCACCGGAAAATTTTTTAATTTTCCTCGGGGAATTAAATTTTTGCGACAACTGATGGGACATGTATTTTCAGATGCACGTAGGCTCGATGACCACTGGGAATATGAATCGAGCAACAAGTCCCTATTAAACAATTTTCAACTTTTCCTCGTGCAATTACATTTTTCCGACCACCTATGCGACATCTATTTTTAGATGCACGTGGTCCCCATGACCAGTAGGAATTTAAATCATGCACTAATTTCCTACCAGTCAATTTTGATTTTTCTTCGAGGAATTGAATTTTTCCGACAACCAATGGGACATGTATTTTCTGATGCACATTGTCCCCATGACATCTGGGAATTTAAATCGTCCACCAACTTCGTACTATACCATTTTTATCTCTTCCTCGAGGAATTAGATTTCTTCGACAACCTTTGAGATTAGTCCTTCAGCCTATGCACATCCTGTAGGACTTGAAAGGTCCCCGAGGTAACTTAGGTGATATCTATGTTTTTGGGTGCGCTGATTCCGAATCTGTCGGGTACTTTTTGAAAATATTGTCGGTTTTATTGTTTATAAACAATTTAATTGTTTATAACGCATTATCTCGGGAACTATGGCAGACGGAGAAAAACTTTAAAATGATAAAAGGTTGCTCTAGTCATTTACAATCATTCTACTTTTTTGCAAAATTTCGATAAAATGAGTAATTAAAGAGTTATATGCGATTGAAGTCTTGCGCGACCGACCTGACTGTGGAGCGAGCGCTCTGTCATAAGAGCGCGCATCTTGAAGGTGTACCGCTTCGTTTTCTGGTGACCTCGTTTGATTATCCAACGGAAAATCGACCAATTCGTGTAAATTCATTGGAATATTATTGTAATAAAATAGAATAATGAAATTTCAAGATCGAAAAACTCAATTTTTAATAATTAAATGTCTTTATTCTCAATATTCTGGCATGTTCCTGCGATCACACATCGACAGAATCTGATACATGGCAAACCATCACTAAAACATCGGCAAGAGATTCTTGTGCATTTAGTACAACGACAGTTAGGAACCAATTGAGACATTGGGGGATAGAGATCGATAATTTTCTTGGGGACTAGAAGTAGATTCGATTTTCGATGATAGCCAAAATGGAGAGGATTAAGTTTCATGCGCTCTTCATTCAAGAGTTGTGTTTTGGATAGAGTCAGAAACATAGCTCGTAGAATGTGCAGTCGAACGGAAGCACTCGTAGGAGGTAAATCACTCAGAACGATCGTCAAACCAGTGTGATATTGGCGGAATCGTAATTGATCGAAAGTTACACACGTGCTGTTCTTTTTTACAACTTGTATTAAGTATTTCTCTGCATTACGGATGGCATTTTCCATCATTACTTCAGATACACCTAAGGGATGATTATGTAAAAGAAAACGAGATTAGAATGAGGATTTCAAGCATTAGAGAATTAGGTGAATCAATTTACCCGTGGCCAAATCCTGCAAATAATTCTGGGGGAGTGATCGGAGAGTACTCTTCTTCGTGCCAATTTTACTGATCTGGTTGGAACCCGTGAGAAAATGCATAGCAGGAAGGACTTCGCATAGATCTCGTCCGTGCATAGAAGCCATGGTGTGCAGAGGAAGAATTTTCATCTTTGATGCTAAACGTATTTTCAACCATAATTCCTGGGGAAAATATGGTTATCTATCAGCGAATTCATGCGATCGATGAGTGAGACCAAGAAATGAAAATTTAGAGAAAATTACCCGTAAGCCCAGTGCTTGATAAGATTCCCAGAAATAAAGAATCATGACTACTAGATCAGGATCATTACATTTGACAATAATGTCATAGTGTGATCCCACTGCGGAGTGTTGGATATGTCTAATGATCCTGTCTGTCGCATCGTCAATTCCTCGATCATGCATAATATTGGTAAACAATCGAGCAGAAATTGAGGATTGGCAATCATTTCTCGTTGTGCCACTGCAAATGATCTCAAGACTAGGCCACAGTTGTTCAGCATGCTTGAGAATAAAATTACGCAAGTAACTCTGCAACAAAACTTTATTTTCTGTTGATGTCCAGAATTTTTTTTCTTGAACTGGCATTGGCACATTGTCTGAAATTGTGTGCACTTGGATCGATTGTTCACCAGACCTAAATCAAGAATGCGAAAATTGGACAGTTTGAAAGTTTTCAAAGAAATAAATGAGTAATATTATGGGATGTTGAAGTTATCATGCATTGTTACCTTGGCATGCGGGTGGAAGCATTGATAGACAAATCCAAATAATCCTCAAAAACAAAGTCGAGGCGCTTTGTGTTCAGTGTTAACTCTCGAGATGCAGTGGAGCAGAAGGCACTGGCAAGATCCTTGAATTTTTTCAAAGGTTTCCATTTTATTTCCTCACAAGCAGATATAACATCAATGATTATGCACGAGCTCCTCCCATTCTCCGGCAGTCCGCATTGTCCAAGATCAGTTTGCAATTCATCCACAATAGCGCAATTTTTTTTGTCTATCTTCATCAACCCATGAGTATCCAGTAGATAATTGTCGCGAGTGAGCTCAAACTTGAAGAGAGTTTCTAAACTGAAGTTCCTCTCCCTAGCTAATTCTACAATGTGATTTGCCTCTTTTCCGTAAGTATTCGCAACTTTATCTTGAGTGACAGATGATTTTTTGGAAGGCCCAAATGATGGTAAATTGACTCTCCGTATTGGCGCACAAATAGTTTTCGACTGGAGGATGAATCTCTCAGAAAAATGAGTATAAAACCTGTCACAGCCTGTTTTGAACAGATCTAACAATCGCGTCACTTCGTCCGGAGGCATCAATTCTTCGATGACGATGTTCCGCAGAGGCTGAGATCCTGACCAAAACGGGTTGAGCAACTCAAACTCAAACTCGAGCAAGTATGAATTTCATCAGCTCTTGAATGTCGATCTCGGATTGAGTGATACGACTAGGTGATACCTCATGATGGACTTGGAACTCATCATTCATCTTAACGCCCGTGACCTCTCGAAAATAATTATTTATCCCGTGCATCTCATGATGAGTGAGATTGAACCTGGAAAAATAATTTTTTTGACGAGTCGAGCCAAGGATACCTGAGCTGCTCTTCGTAGATCGATTAATGGTCTGCTCCAGTGCTTGATCAGTCGCGACAGATGCGAAAGATGTTCTCGTATGTTTCACCGTGAATCGCCCCTTCATGAACGCTTCATAAATCTCTGGATGAGAATTCTCGAGACCTAGACATTCATTTAGGTATATCGGACTCCAACGAGCATAATTATTACGATCCAGGGCGTGGAAAACTGGTTGAGCTTTTTCAAGGGTTTTCACGTGCAAAATCCAGTCACCCGTTCGATCAGCCCTAATCGAATCTCGTATCAACTGCATCATGATCAAAAAATTATTCCAAAACTTGAATAGAGGAGACTCAATGCATCGTCTGGTGATGAAAGTGTTCAGATCAGTTGCTAACTTCTCTGCTTCGTTGCAAAACTGAGAGTAGACTTTTTCAGTTTCTCCCCTAGATTCTTCTTGTAATACGTCTCGTAACATATCGCAATACGATATAGTTTCTTCATAGTTATTGATGTCATTTTCCTCAAAAAACGATCGTAAGAGCAATCTCTCCAGAGTTTCTGCCAGTTTCATTAAACCTCGGAATGATCGGGAGTAATTCGTAGCGTTTAACACCTGCTCCACAGTCCCAATTCCAAATAATTTGGTTTCTACGAGTGCTGTTTCGGCACCACTCCCACGGAGATATTTCCCGGCACATGCCAACATGACCTTAGTCATATGAAAACCTCCTAGAACTAGAAAAATTTGGCTAAATTCTTGAGGACGGATAAATTGGATGTGTCGAGCGATGCGGTAAACACCCTCATCGCAGAATACGGCTAAGGATTGTTGCTTCAATCGTTTTATCACATCATTGAAATTATGTAACGCCGTATAAACAGTCGAAAAATCGGTGACTGGATGCGGCAGAATTGGATTGAATGCAGCAATTTGAGGAGCACGATCATCATGTTTAACAAGAGAATTAAATCCGGACCACGGAGGTATCAGTTGCGATTGCTTAGAGGGGGTGATATCTCCTGTTATTGATGATAAATGCATTCTGCTCAAATTCCATACAAGATCATAAGTAGGAAAGTTATAATATGAATCAGGAGTTACAGTACACTTATGAAAATTCACTTCATAACCTGGAG
>NW_021680687.1:97475-107596 GCF_001412515.2 Diachasma alloeum | reverse complement strand
ATTGATGATAAATGCATTCTGCTCAAATTCCATACAAGATCATAAGTAGGAAAGTTATAATATGAATCAGGAGTTACAGTACACTTATGAAAATTCACTTCATAACCTGGAGGAAGAGATATGGGAGCTGTGGGTTTCCCGAAATCTCGCAATTTCTGGCATTCCAATTCTTTGTCAAATGTTCGAGAGCGAGCTGAAATCTTGGTGTCAGAGATGTTCGGTTTTTTCTTCAACTCTCCCAATTTATCCTGGAATAATACAGACACTGTATCATGACTCCCATTCAATCCAGATTCCGTCGCCTCGTCATGGTCGAAGTTGTCAAAAGCAGCAGTAGTGTATTGCTCTGGATCGATGTGGGAAGCTAATGGGATCCCATCTCCAGCAGTTTCGACTGTATACGCAGCTAAACGAGACTGACAACGTTGTACTTCATCATATGAAATACATATACCTATTTTATTCAAACTCCTTATCAGCGTAGCACTCTTACATGTATTATACATGGATACAGCGACAAGTGTATGCAGTGGCGGTTTTTTTCTTCCTCCATGTTTGAGAAAATACATCATTTGTAGTAGACTTTTCATCCTACAAATTTTTTTCTTCGTAACTCTCCTTCTTCTGGAAGAATTTCCATTGGAATCTTCATCCTCATCATCATCATCTTCATCATCATCTTTATCTTCTGAGTCACTGATGATGTCGCTTCGATGGAAGTCCTTTTCGTCAAAATAAAAAAGTTTCGAGAAGAATGTCATAATTGGAGGTGCAATAATTATATCATTCCAGGATTGCCTCAGATCGTTCTCATCACAAAACTTATCACTCAGTCCAAAATCTAGCGTATTCAATGCTTCCTTTATTATTTTCGCACTTTCGACAATAACATCGGTTGAACGAATGATTTCAATTAAATCCCCAGCTGTTATGGAGGCATCAAAAAAAAGAATCGGCTTATTCAGAGCTTTTGGAATGTGAAATTGAATGGAGTCACCAAAAGTGGTAATCAAATATTTTTTCATCTCCTTGTTACCAACGGACGTGTAAGGAGTCAATAAGGAATTTACTTCATTAGATACTTCTGTTAAGGAAAACGCTTTTCCATTCTTTAATTCCGGTATCAATTTATTGACGATGGTCCTCATGCATTCAATTTTCATCTGAGCATTCGAAGAATTCAGGTGAGGGGATTTTTCAGACTGGAGAAGTTCCGCCTCGAGATTTCCTCCGATGTTATCATGTCTACCATTGTTATTATTATCATCATTATTATTATTGTCTCTCGTACTACGTTCGTATAGCTGCTCGTACCTACGCATACAAGAACGATGGTAATATAACTCCTCGTCAACCATGCATTGTCCATTCTCTAGGTGAGCTATTTTATCCCACACCTTGTCCTCAAAAAAAGCTGCGGCCCTACGCAGGGTGTCAGCTCTAGATTTGCTCCTCAATAAACTTGCCTTTTCTCTACTCTTCAAGTCACAGAAAAAACAATCACCGACCTGTTCATGGACGCTACTTGATCGAGTCCTTGGTGGGGTGAATTTCACGGCTCCAATGAATTGTTGTGCTGGTTTTTCGATTTTCTCCTCTTTTTTATCCGATGATTTTTGCCGAACAAAAGCCTTAATTTTATCCTTCCTCGTATATGACTTATAACAATCATTCGTATTGTGGTAAACAAATACATCATTATCACCAATTTTTTGCAATCGATCTAAAACGCAATCTTCTCGCTGTTTTGTAGCATCACCTATACGTTGACGTCCTGTCTCCCCAGTTGACACGTCCCCTCCCTTCTGACAAATCACACATAAATTAATCTTCAATTCCTCAGGAACTCGTAAACACACTCCTTGACCCTCCATAATATCAGTGAAGACTCAATTCAGATCAATTCCTCACTCTTATTTCAGTGCAACAACCACTCGATGTAATCCACGGACTTTCGCGTACGAATGACACGAGAGAACTGACTCGGAGAGGCTTTTATTTTTCGAAAATACCCAGGCAGTTTGCGTTATCTACACACAAATTCGTGGAAAATGTGCCCTGTATTATTTCTGCGAAAAAAAAATCGCAAAAAATCGAGACCAGAGAGAAAATTTGAATGAGAGCGCGTGGAAGAGTCAAAGCCTCAACGCTCGACCCGTCAGCGGCCTCTCGTCGGTCGCGCAACACTTCGACCGCATATAACTTTTTAATTACTCATTTTATCGAAATTTTGCAAAAAAGGAGAATGATTGTAAATGACTAGAGCAACCTTTTATCATTTGAAAGTTTTTCTCCATCTGCCATAGTTACCGAGATAATGCGTTATAAACAATTAAATTGTTTATAAACAATAGAACCGACAATGTTTTCAAAAAGTACCCGACAAATTCGGAATCAGCGCACCCAAAAACATAGATATCACCTAAGTTACCTCGGGGACCTTTCAAGTCCTACAGGATGTGCATAGGCTGAAGGACTAGATATAGATTTTCAGATGCACGTAGTCTCGATGACCGCTGGGAATTTAAATCGTGCACCAAGTCCCTGCTAAACAAGTTTCAACTTTTCCTCGGGGAATTACATTTTTCCGACAACCAATGGGACATGCAATTTCAGATGCACTTGGTCCCGATGACCCGTGAGGATGTAAATCATGCATGAAGTTCCTGCTACTAAATTTTCGATTTTTCTTCGGGGAATTGAATTTCTCCGACAAGGTATGGGACATGTATTTTCAGATGTACGTGGTCCCGATGACCAGTGGGATCTTAAATCATGCACCAAGTTCCTACTAGACAATTTTTTACGTTTCCTCGGGGAATCGCATTTTTTCGACAACGTATGGGACATGTTTTTTCAGATGCACGTACTCCTGATGACCACTGGGAATTTAAATCATGCAAAAGGTCCCTACAATACAATGTTTAGCGTTCCTCCTAGTCAATTTTTGATTTTTCTTCGGGGAATCGAATTTTTCCGGCAACCTATGGGATATGTATTTTTAGATGCATGTCGTCCCGATGACAACTGGAAATTTAAATCGTGCAACAAGTCCCTACTAAAAAATTTCTTACTTTTCCTAGCGGAATGAAATTTTTCCGACAGCCAATGGGACATGTATTTTCAGATGCACGTGGTCCCGAGAACGACTAGTAATTTAAATCGTGCACCAACTTTTTACTAGACCATTTCAAACTCTTTCCCGGGAATGAAATTTCTTCGACAACTTTTGGAACATATATTTTCAGATGTACGTAGTCTCGATGACCATTGAGAAGTTAAATCGTGCACCAAGATCCTACCAGAGAATTTTTAACTTTTCCTCGGGGAATCAAATTTTTCCGACAATCAATAGGACATGTATTTTCAGGAGCACGTGGTCCCGATGACCACTGGGAATTTAAATCGCGCAACAAGTCCCTATTCGTTAATTTACAACTTTTTCTCGGGGAACGAAATTTTTCCGACAACCAATGCGACATGCATTTTCAGATGCACTTAGTCCTGATGGCAACTGGTAATTTAAATAGTGCAACAAGTGCCTACTAGGCAATTTTCAACTCCTCCTTGGGGAATAAAATTTTTTCGACAACCTTTGAGACATGTTTATTCAAATCCACGTGGTCGCGATGACCACTGACAACTGAAATCGTGCAACAAGTCCCTACTAAACTATTTTTGAGTTTTCTCCCGGGAATGAAATTTTCCCGACCACTTTATGGAACATTTATCTTCATATGTGAGACTTTAAATCATGCACCAAGTTCCTACTAGACAACTTTTGACTTTTCCTCGGGAAATTAAATTTTCTTCCACAGCCTTTGGGACATGTTTTTTCAGATACGCGTACGCTGAGAAAAAAATTTATTCCTTCTAAGAAAATGTTATTGGTAATATCTTTTTCATACTCTTAGTAGAAGAAAATATCTCTTTTGGAACGTATTTCTCCAGGCCAGTCATTTCCAGGTGCTCCGAAATCAGTTCAAAGCGTGAGAATTATGGTGATCTATAAGAATATTCTTCTGCATATGACCTCGAAGAAGCTCCAATAATAATTATTAACATTTGGCATTATTCCAATTTTCTTTACCTGAGAAAATCGCACAACTTGTAAAATCCGGAAGATATCGGAGAACATTTTGTCAAGGTCATATGTAGCATAATAATCAGATTGTTCAATATCACTGTAATTTTTTAGGATAGACTTGGACTCTCTAAAAATGACTGTCCTGGAAAAATTCGTTCTGAAAAAATATTATCTTCTGACGAGCATATCAATCCTTGGCAGGAATAATTTTGTCTCTCAGTGTAGTTTCGATGACCACTGGGCATTTAAATCGTGCAACAAGTCCCTACTAAACAATGTCTTACTTTTCCTAGCGGAATGAAATTTTTCCGACAGCCAATGGGACATGTATTTTCAGATGCACGTGGTCCCGATAACCACTGGCAATTTAAATGGTGCACCAGGTTCCTACTTGACAATTTTCAACTTTTCCTCTAAGAACGAAATTTTTCCTGTCAAATTTTCCAATTTTTTTCCAAATCAACGGTAGCAAACCCGGCTTGGGGAAGTGAGAGCATTAACGCGGGAGTCAAATATTAATCAATTCGGTGACATTATGACCGTGACTGCTTTCTTTTCGTGCTTCAACCTTTTACGATACGCTCGCCGATGATGCTTTGATTATCACTCCTCAGGCATACGTGCATGTCAGTGAGCACGATTAGAAGGTGTGGGTAGAAGAATTTTGCTTATATCTACCGTTTTTGACTCACAACAGTCGCTGGACGATGGTGAGCGTGTTGAATAGACCGGTGGGATAAAAGTTTTCTCATGTATGAATATTTTTAAAAAATTCTGTACACAACACTATATCTAGTATATCTTTCTCGTATATGTAGTGATCCTTCCAATTACTCAACGTGACCCTCTTATTTCGACACTTGTAACCCTCATAATCCTACTTATTACACCGGGTGTCTCTTTCGTTGAATTCTAATATGCTGATCCTCGCGCCTGGTTTTTGAGAGTCACAAGTGCTTTTCTTCTTCCCAATCACGTAACTATTCATCCAAACCCGAAAAAATGATAAATCGCCGGTCCCGTTGAAAGATCAAGCTTCCTTAAGGGTTAAACAATAATATCTGACATTCTTTGTGATCTTTTCACGGGAGAACGATCGTAAATCGTGAATCGTGCCTCGCGAAGGTCAAATATCACAGGGATCATACCATGCCTGCGATATGCGGTATAATTTATGCCTTGCGAGGGTCAACCACTTCCAGGGTCATGCCTCGTGTAGGTTACAAGTGGTTACTCCCATACCTCGCCAAGTATGATCCTCCCATTTTCATATCCTTTCCTCAAGTTTCATTTTTGTCTTTTCTTCACTCCTTCAATAAGAAAAGACATAAGGAGAGGAGAATAGGACTGTCTGAAGAAGATACGGAGGAATTTTGCCATGTGTTCCCCCTGTGTCTCATTCCCCTCCCATTATTATTACCTTCCCCTAGACGCTCTGGGTTCCGTGTTTTTTTCACCCCTTCCTTTGAAAGAAATATGATAAGGATAGGCCAGGGAAAGAGTATGCATAGGATACAGACAAAATCCGCAATGAGTTCTCTCCATCTCCCTTTTTCCATCTGTTTTCATATCCTTCAATTACGTTCTCTAGGTTCTATTCGTGTTCCTTTCTTCCCGCAATAAAGGAAAAACAGAGGAATGAAGGAAACTAAAAAGATAATAATGACATGTAGAGATAATATACAATCAATTCTCTCTATCCTGTTTTCATTCTATTTCCATTTCCATTCCTGACGTTTCATTCTTGTCTTTTTCTTCACTCCTTCTTCAATAAGAAGAAAGTTAAGGATAGGAGAGAAAATAGGTATGAATAGGATACAGAGAGAACTCACAGATAGTTCCCTTTGGGTTTCTTCTTTCTCCCATTTTCATATTTTTCCTCTATTCCCTTATGTTTCATTTTTATCTTTTTCTTCTCTCGTCCTTCAATAGAAAAATAGATAAGGAAAGGAGAAGAAAAGGTCTAAATAGGATACGAAGGAAATTCGCAAAGAGTTTCTTCTGTATCTCATTTTGCTCCCATTTTTATATCCGTCCCCTAGTACCGCTGGTTTCCGTCCATGTCTTTTCATTTCATCCCTTCCTCAATAAGAAATAAGATAATGAAACGACAGGAAAAGTGTATGAATAGGATACACAGAGAACCCACAATGAGTTCTCTCGATGCCCCTTTTTCCACCTGTTTTTATATCTTTCACCTATGTTCTCTGGATTCCATTCGTGTTTCTTTCTTCTTTCTTCCCTCAATAAAAAATGAAGGAAGGAGAGGAAAAAGATACGAATGAGATATACTGAGAATACACCACTAATTTCCTCCGTATCTTTTCCCTCCCATTATCCTGTATCTTTCTTCTATTCCGTGGCTCTTAATACGGTCTCTTCTAGTTTTATTCCCTCCATGAAGGAAAAAAAAGAGAAACAAAGGAGACGAAAAAAATAAGATTGAGATGCAGAGATCTTAAATAACTAATTCTTGGTGTCTCTGTTCCTAGAAAAAAGAGACCTAGAGAGAACTGTTTGTGAATTCTGACTGTATCTTGTTCATACCATCTTTATCCTTCTCATTATTCTTTTTCTTATTTAGTGAGGAGTGAAAAAAAGACACCAATGGAACCCAGAGAGACTAGGGCAAGGACATAGAAATGGGAGGGACAAGGGACACGGAGAGAACTCGTCCCGAATTCCTTTGTATCCCATTCATACATTTTTGTCTTTCCTATACTCCTCTGTTCTTTTATTGGAGGAGTGAAGGAAAAGACAGAAATTAAATATAAGGGAAAGAGTTGAAAATGGAAGGAAACAAAGACGCAGAAAATTAGTTATGTAATATCTCTGCATCTCATTCTTATTTTTTTCGTTTCCTTTGTTTATCTTTTTTTCGTTCATGGAGGGAATAGGAGAAGGATATGGAAATGAGAGGAAAAAGATACGGAGACAATTGGTTGTGTATTCTCGGTATAACTCATCCTTATCTTTTTTCTCTCCTTCCTTTATTTTTTTTATTGAGGGAAGAAAGAAGAAAGGAACACGAATGGAATCCAAAGAATATAGGTGAAGGATTTAAAAACATCTGGAAAGGGCCATAGAGAGAACTCATCGTGGGTTCCCTCTGTATCCTATGCATACACTTTTTCTGTCATTTCATTATCTTATTTCTTATTGAGGAAGGGATGAAATGAAAAGACACGCACGGAACCCAGCGAAACTAGGGGAAGAATATAAAAATGGGAGCGAAATGAGATACAGAAGAAACTCCTTGCGAATTTCCTTCGTATCCTATTCAGACTTTTTCTTCTCCTCTCCTAATCTCTTTTTCTATTGAAGAACAAGTGAAGAAAAAGACAAGAATGAAACATCAGGAATGGATATGAAAATAGAATGAAAACACTACAGAGAGAATTATCTGTATATTATCTCTAGATCTCATTGTTATCTTTTTAGTTCCCTTCCTTCCTCTGTTTTTCCTTTTTTGCGGGATGGAAGGAACACGAATACAACCTAGAGAACATAAGTGAAGGATATAAAAACAGATGGAAAAAGGGACATGGAGAGAACTCATTGTGGATTCTGTCTGTATTTTATGCATACTCTTTCCCTGGCCTATCCTTATCTTATTTCTTTTTAAGGAAGGGGTGAAAGAAACACGCGGAACCCAGAGCGACTAGGGAAAGGTAATAAAAATGGGAAGGAAAAGAGACACAGAGGGAAGTCGAGTTATGGGAGTAACCACGTGTAATCTACACGAGGCATGACCCTGGAAGGGTTTGACCCTCGCAAGGCATAAATTATACCAACAATCGCAGGCAAGGTATGATGCCTGTGATACATGTTCATCGCGAGGCACGATTCACGATGTACGATACTTTTCCCGTGAAAAGGTCACAAAGAATGTCAGATTAAAATTTAAATTGCCAGTGGTCATCGAGACTACGTGCATCTGAAAATAAATGACGCATAGGTTGTCGGAAAAATTCAATTTCCCGAAAATAAATAAAAAATTGACTAGTAGGAACTTGGTGTATGATTTAAATTCCCACTGGTCATCGGGACCACGTGCATCTGAAAATACATTTCCCAGAACTTGTCGGAAAAATTTAATTCCCCGAGGAACAGATAAAAATTGTTTAGTAGGGACTTGTTGCACGATTTAAATTCCCAGTGTTCATCGAGACTATGTGCATCTGAAAATCCATGTCTCAGAGTTTATCGAAGAAATTTCATTCCCCGAGGAAGATTAAAAAATGTTCTAGTGCGAAGTTGGTGCACGATTTAAATTCTCAGATGTCATGGGGACCACGTGCATCTGAAAATACATGTCCCATTAGTTGTCGGAAAAATTTAATTCCCCAACAAAAAGTAAAAAATTGTCTAGTAGGAACTTGGTGCACGATTTAAGATCCCACTGGTCATTGGGACCACGTACATCTGAAAATACATGTCCCATATGTTGTCGAAAAAATTCAATTCCCGGCGGAAACGTCAAAAATTGTGTAGTAGAAATTTGGTGTATTATTTAAATTTCCACTGGTCATCGGGACGACGTGCATCTGAAAATACATGTCCCATTGGTTGTCGGAAAAATTTAATTCCCCGAGGAAAAGTTGAAAATTGTTTGAAAATACATGTCCCATACGTTGTCGAAAAAATTCAGTTCGCTGAGGAAAAGTCAAAAATTGTCTAGTAGGAACTTGGTGCATGATTTAATTTCCCTCTGGTTAACGGGACGATGTGCATCTGAAAATACATGTCCCTTAGGTTGTCGGAAAAATTCAATTCCCCGAAGAAAAATAAAAAATTGATTGGTAAGTGAAGGGTTATTTAGGATTGAAATAACGATTAAACACAGTTTTATTATCGTAAAAGTAATTAAGCTTTATTCAGACACGTAATGCGACAACGGTCGCGGCACAAGTGATGCATAGTACGAGTATGTCACCGAGAGGCGCAACGGCGCCGTGGCGACACAGTCTGCCACACTGTCGGTAAAGAGGGAGACTGGCGTAGGGCGCTATATTTCAACACTCCCTCCCGCCATAGGCAGTATCCTCTTTTCCTCTCCAGTCTTTTTCTCTCCTAGTATTCTATTCTCGTTAATCACAAAATTTCTTATTCTTATTTTTGGTAACTTTATCTCGCCTGATTATTCTTGTCAGGTAATTTCAGTTGGTTTTAACTCCTCAGTTTCCATCTCGCCTAATCAGTTACTTCCTAGATAAACAGAAAGAAATAATTGAAATATTTACGTTCATTATTAGATCCATCCAACGATTGTGTGTTTCAAACGTCAATGGTTTGGTGAAAACATCAGCTAGCTGATCCCTTGAGCCAATCCAAATGATTTTTATATAATTCTTTTTAACACATTCCTTTACATAATGTAATTTGTTCTCCACAATGTGTCTCAATTTCATTCCTCGATTCGTTTCTGCACTCACAATAGCAGATTTATTATCACACCTTAAGATCATTGGAACAGGGGGATCAACCAGTATCAGTTTTAAAGAGTTGTGCAACAACATCATTTCTCGACTCGCTTCGCTCATTGCAACATACTCAGCTTCACACGTAGAAAGTGCTACTGTAGTTTGCTTGTGAGTTCGCCAAATGATCGAATCACCAAACAGTCTAATCACAAATCCACAAGTTGTGATTGAATCTTTAGAATCAGAAAAACTCACATCAGAATAACCCTGAATGTCATTGGTCTCGCCTGAATATCTCAGACCCAAGCCCGTAGTACCTCTCAGATACCGAAAAATTCTTTTTACCATTTCCCAATCACTTTCTTTAGGATTTACTTGATGTCTGCTTATTACATTGACTGCATATGCAATGTCTGGTCTCGTAGCACCAGCCAAATACAAAAAACTACCTACAGCCTCTCTATAAGGAATGTTTGCTTTTGTTTCTGTTCTTTCCAAAGTCCCATTATCATATTCTGTTTCTCTTAATTTTCTCTCATTATTAACTACTTGAGAAGTATTCATTGGTGTACGTTGTGGATATGCTTTATCAAAGCCAAACCTACTTAATA